>NC_092036.1:24937664-25237664 GCF_003086295.3 Arachis hypogaea
GGTAGAAGACTTAGGAGATGCGGAGCCTCCATGGGAACATAGAGTTGAAGAAAACCCCTCCAAGATGATTGAAATTGATGCTAGGGAGGAAAGTGCACACCTTCCAAGGCATATTCCATACGAAGACTTGGATGGAATAGAGAAAGAATTGAGTTCCCTTGGTGATGAAGATCAAGCATCAAGTCTTAGTGGTGAAGAATCCTTTGAGCATGAAGCACCTTCTCCGGTTGGATTTGAAAGCGTTGAGGAGGTAAATTTTTCTCACCCTCCCTATTATGATTTGAGTAAAAGAAAAGGTTTAGATAAAATTGTTGAACAAAGGATTGAGATTAAGAGATCTTGTGAAGAGGTGGAAGTCCCTAGAAATAGAAGAACGAGGGTTGGTTATGCTTTGTCAAGATCTTTGGAAGGATCTTTGCCTAGGTTGCCATCTACACCTTCATTTGAATGGGTGAAATTCATTTCTATTAGCTTTATTATCCCACTTGAATATGGTTTGCTTGAAACGGATGGCCAACTTAGGGAAGTTTGTGGGATGAAGCGTAAGCGAAAAAGGTTTTGTGGTGGGCGTTGCAAATCAAGGCTCATTATGGTTGATGCATCAAACATGAGATATAAATGTTGGAGTAGTGCTCAAATAGATGGGTCTAGGAGGATTGTTGGCCACTATATAGAGAATTCACCTTATTTACCACCCGGTTGGACTAATAATGATGATCAACCTCAAGACGGGTGTGAAAACAAAGTGTGGGATCCCGGATTACAAGAAGAGGATCAACTTTGGGAGCCCCAAGCTTGTGAAGAACTCCATCAAGACTTGGCTCAATCCATGAAGAATCTTGGGGCACAATGGAGAACCAAGCATTGGTGGGAGTTCCAAGATGAATACAAGCACAAGCCACCTTGATGAGGAGCTCCCCATAAGTCCAACTTAAGGACAATAAACAAAAGTGCTAGGTGGGAGACACCCCACCATGGTAAAATCCTTTCATTTTCTTTTTTTGTACAAATTGTTAGAATTAGTTTAATTTCATGTTTTGTTTAGTTAGTTGAGTTTCACTGGTAGTTTAGTATGTTAAATAAGGTTTTATGGTATTTTGGTAGCTGTTTGGAGGTTTAGAATGCTTGGATTGGTGCAAAAAAAAACATAGCAAAAAAATTTTTGAAAAACAGAGCACCATCCACGCGTACGCGCACTGCGTGCGTACGCGTGCATCAAGCGTTTTGGACTATCCACGTGAGCGCGCCATGCGTGCGTACGCGTGGATTGAGAAGTTCCACCCTCCATGCATTTTTCCAGAGAGTTGTGCCTGCGCCGCGCCAACATTGTGCCTTTGGCACAAACCTATTTGCGCACTCGCGCACATGACGCGTACGCGCCATTCTCGGAATAAGCCATCGACGTGGACGCACTCTGTACGTGTACGCATCGCGTCCATTACACCACCATCCGCGCTCGCGCGCCATGCGTGCGTACGCGCGGATTTCCTTCCTTCACCACATTTCTTTTCTTCTCCTCTTTCCATTTCTTTCCTTCTCATCTCTTCTTCCCTTCTTCTACCCTCATCCAACACTTCCAAACACCATGGATAACCATTTATTTTAGTTAGTTAATTAGTTAGTTGGTTAGTCGATTAGTTAGTTTTAGTTTAGTTTTCATTTCATTTTTTTTATTATAAGTGTTGGATTATTGACTTTGTTTATTATAAGTTGCTGCCCCTTATTGCCTAAATGCTATTTTAGCATGAATGTTTTTAGATAATCTTTTTTGGATTCTATGATTGAGGTTATACTTTACTACTTGGTTTTTAGTTTTTCATGTTTACCTTTTGAAAAACACCAAATGATGAAAATTACCTTCGAGCTTGTGACTCTTTTGAATTGCATGATTTGGCCACCATGTGATTTGAACCGTATTCTTTGATTAGGCAATCTCTTGATGGATGATGTTGAGCATTTACCTTAATGCATTGTATTTCATGATTATATCCATCCATATGTTTGACGTGAATGTTTTCATGCTTCTCTAATGCTTGTTTTACCTTACAAGTTTACTTAAAGCACCTCAAGCACACTAGGATAAGTGAAGTGCATGCTTCTTTTGTGACATAACTTTTATGCTAATGTGTGTTCTAAACCGCGCAATTTAGAATTCACACACTTATTTGTCACTAATGTCACACTAATTCACTCACTCAATTCTAGTGATTTACCTCATTCCAACAATGTATGTTTCCTTGCTTTTATATCTTCTCATCTTATGGTGTTATATTTTTGTTTTTCATGAACAATGCACCACAAGCACACATGGAAGCAGAAGAAAGAACATGCAGCAATTGGGAGATTCGCCGTACCCCCTTGCTCATCTTTGAGTGCACTGAGGACGGTGCAAACTTTTAAGTGTGGGGAGGTCGTCCGACCGGTCGGCAATTTTAGGTGACAAATTTCTAATCCCAACACTTTTGCATTTCATTCTAGGATTTTAGGATTTTTACTTGCATTTTCTTAGTTTTGCATATGTATACACAATAAGCTTAGTCAAAATAATGAAATTTTTCAAGATTTCTATCTATAGGGCACTTCAATTGATTTGAGTGAAAACTTTTTATTAAACTTGCTTGAATCACATATATATATATGTATTGTGGATCATTTTTTTGAGCTAAGAACACAAGAAAGTGAGATTTGAGCCTAATGGTGTGGTTACATCTTATAACCACTTATTTTTTCCTTCTTGTGTGCATTATTCTCTTCCTATGATTGTAATCTTTGATTTGTTTGATTCTTTATGTCTATTATTTTATGTATACATGCATTTATATGATTGAGGCCATCATTTCATTAGCTCACTCGCCCATATAGCCTACCTTTTATCTTCCTTTGTTAGCCAACTTTGAGCCTACGATTAACCCACTTGTTCTTAATTTTAGCACATTACAAGCTTAAAGCGAAAAACAATAAATGTCCTTAATTTGGATCTTTGATTGGCTTAGGCTAGTGTGTGTGAGTACTATTCAAGTGTGGGAATCTTGGGACATTGGGGGAATAAAAAGGTAGTTTTGTACTGTTATTGAAAATATTGGGAATTGGGTACATACTCATGTATTGATCAAATGTAAAACCTTATGCATTGAGGTTCTTGTATATAGAAAGAAAAAAAATGAGAAAAACAAAAGAAAAAGAAAAGAAAAATAATATAGAAAAGATAAAAAATAAAGAAAGAAAGAAAAAGAAGAAAAATAATAAAAAGGGGACAAAATGCCCCAAAGCGAAGCTCAATAAGATCAATGCATAAGTGTTGTGAAATGAAAAAAAGAAAATGCATGACTATGTGGAAAAGTGAGGAATGGGTAGTTAGGTTAGAACTTAATTGTATAGGTTGTCATAGGTTAGGTGGGAAGTTTAAGCTTATCAAAGATTCAAATTTTAACCTCACTTAACCATATATGCATTCTACCTTGACCCTAGCCCCATTACAACCAAAGAAAAGACCTCATGATACTTGTATGCATGCATGAAATATATGTTGATTGTTAGAAGAAGAACAGATCTTAGAAAGCATGAAATATAGGAGAATTGAGAGAATCAAACCTAAACACTTGAGCGAATAGAGCGCAAACACATCCGGTGAGGGTTTGATGCTCAATTACATGTTTCCACCTATGATCATCTCTTCTCATGCAAGTTTGTAAAAATATTTAATAGCTCAATCCAATTGTGGTTTGGCATGGTTGTTAATACCTTTTGCCCTTGTGCTTATATATGCATTCTTGGAAATTGATTTATTTTGACCAAGCAATTGCATTCATTTAGATAGTTGCATGTAGGTAGATTGCATTTAGTTAGTTTCCATTGAATAAATGTTGATGCCCTTCGCTTTCTCTTGGTTTAAGCATGAGGACATGCTTGGTTTAAGTGTGGGGAGGTTGATAAACCCCATTTGTAGGGTTTATCTTGTATTGATTTTTGGGGATTTTATCACATTTTACCCACATTTATTCAATGAAATAGCATGGTTTTGTATATTCTCCTTTAATTGTGCTTAAGAGTGAAAACATGCTTTTTAGGACTTAAAATAGCTAAATCTAATTCTCCTTGATTCCATTAGATGCCTTGATATGTTTGTTAAGTGATTTAATGTTTAGGAGGCAAAGATTGGATCAAGGGAATGAAGAAAGAAAGCATGAAAAGTTGGAGAACTCATGAAGAAATGAAAGAACCGGAAAGCTGTCAAGCCGACCTCTTTGCACTTAAACGACCATAACTTGAGCTACAGAGGTCCAAATGATGCGGTTCTAGTTGGGTTGGAAAGATAACATCCGGGGCTTCGAAACGATATAAGATTTGCCATAGTTGCTATATGTATAAGGACGCGTACGCGCACTGTACGCGTACGCGCCGTTGGTGCACGTGGTTCACTTCATGCAAACTCGTGGCTAGCGAATTTACAAGCCTTGTGGGCCCAATCCAACTCATTTCTGATCCTATTTAAGCCAAGGATTGAAGAGGGATGGACATGTTAGTTACCATTAGCATAGTTTAGTAGTTAGAGTTAGTTTCTAGAGAGAGAAGCTCTCACTTCTCTCTAGGATTAGGATTAGGATTAGTTCTTAGATCTAGGTTTTAATCTTTGCTTTCTTCTACTTCTACCTTTCAATTCTTTGTTGTTACATTCATCTTCTTCTACTCTTTTGTTGTAATTTCCTTTATGTTATTCTTATATTTTGTTGTAGATCTAGTATTGCTCCTTCTACATTCTTCCAATTCAATAAGAGGTAATTCATACTAAATGTGTCTTCTTTGCTTTTCTATTGTTGATTTCTTGTTTGTAGTTGTAGATTCCTTTAATTCTTGCAATTTATGTTGTTTACTTTTATTACCTTGTATGTGTTTGTTGAAATGCCTCTTCTAGATATAGTGTAGATTTTGTTCCTCTTGGCCTAGGTAGAGTAATTAGTGACACTTGAGTTATCTAATTCCTTTGTTGATTGGTAATTGGAGAGATTGCTAATTGGTTTGGAGTGCACTAAAGCTAGTCTTTCCTTAGGAGTTGGCTAGGACTTGTGGCTCAAGTCAATTCATCCACTTGACTTTTCTTTATTTAGTAAGGGTTAACTAAGTGGTAGCAATGAACAATTCTCATCACAATTGAGAAGGATAACTAGGATAGGACTTCTAATTTTCACACCTTGCCAAGAGCCTCTTATAGTTGTTAGTTTATTTTCATTGCCATTTACTTTCATGCTTCTTATCCAAAACCCTAAAACACATTTCTAACCAATAACAAGACACTTTATTGTAATTCATAGGGAGAACGACCCGAGGTTTGAATAATTCGGTTATTAATTTTAGGGGTTTGTTACTTGTGACAAAAAATCTTTTGTATGAAAGGATTATTGTTGGTTTAGAAACTATACTTGCAATGAGAATTCATTTGTGAAATTCTAAACCGTCAAAAATCAAATCATCAGAATGTCATTTCTCATCTCAGCTTTTCAACTCCAAAACAATCCAAAATTTACATTTACCTAACTCATTTCATTTTTCTACTGCTCCTTTGCCACTTCGTGCTTATCTTGTTATTTGTCTACTTATTTTCCTACTTTTATTCCTCAATTATATCTTGAAAATTCTATTTTTCAGGATGTCTGACTCTCAAGGCAGGGGAAAGGGCAAAGTAACTATTGGTAAATGGAAAAGAGGCGAATCCTCTGGTTCCATCCTTGGCATCTTACACGATGATTCCTGGCGGGAGAAGAACTTTACTCCGCAGAAAAAGGCTGATCAGTTGGTACCTGCAGCTGACCCGGTTAAATTTGCAAACAAATACTGTGAGCTGAAGTTCCCGACTTTTGCCACAGCCAGGAACCTACCCCTGGAAAGGACTCTAAAAATTCCAGAAGAACTCAAGCAGTACACTTCAGATCAGATCAAACAGAGAGGCTGGTTCTTCCTGGAGAGAAACTTAACTGAGGTCAACTCATCTTGGGTCAGAGAATTCTACTGTAACTACTTTCTATCATCCCTGGATGTCATACAGCTCAGAGACAAACAGGTTCTGGTTACTGAGGAAGCAATTGAAGACATCTTCCAGCTTCCACCTAAATCAAATCAGCCAGATGGTTACCAGAAAGCTGAGGAGGATATGAGATTCATGAGGTTTGATTGGGATGCAGTGAAGAGGGATATCACTCTTGATCCTACTGTTCCTTGGGTCATGGGAACAAGCACAGTGGTGCCTAAGGGAATCAGGCTTATATATCTAAATGATAAGGCTCGGCTATGGCAATAGATTCTGAGTAACTATGTGATGCCGAGTACTCATAAGACGGAGGTGCCAGCTGCTATGATTACCCTCATCTGGTGTGTGATGATGGGTAAGGACCTATATCTACCCCGCTTCATCCGGCATTACATGGCTAGGGTCCATGTTAGAGGCACCCTCTCCTTTCCTTACCTAATTACTCAGTTGGGTCGCCGAGCTGAGGTACCTTGGGAGGTTGCTGATGAAAGGCCACCCGCCGCGGACTGCCAGAAGATCATTCCTCACAGTCGAAAGTTTCTGGCTTTCGGCTACCGCCCTCCATTTCTCACTAAAACTACTGAGGCAGCCACTACTTCAGCTGCTCCTTCTGCTTCCACTGGCCCAGTACCACCCACTGCACCCCCACCTGCTCTTGAGCCCATCTACCGTCTAGTGCACCGACTCTTTGACCGCCTAGATCAGATGGAGCGCCATCACCAGCAGTAATTTGAGAGGTCTGAACGTCGCAACCGGCGACGTTTTGAGAGGTCTGAGCATCGCCACAAGCAAAGCTATGAGCACCTCAAGCTGATGATCCACTCTGGTGGCGATATCCCCTCCGAGCCCGACACGCCCTCCGACACATCTGAGGAGGAGGTAAACGATCATGAGGAGGAGGCACCTACCCAGGTTGAGCAGGGAGGTCCAGAGCACACTGTCCCACATCATGTGGAGCACCACTAGCTACAGGCTACAGATCTGGAGGTTCCTCTACGGACAAAGCCCCCACTTCAGCAGACCGCTCCTCCTACCCTCACAGAGACTGCAGACCCTCAGCCTACCATCGCGACACCGGCAGCCCATCCTTCCGGAGATGACACTTTTTCACACCCAGTTTGAGTGAGCATCGAGGACGATGCTATTAATTAAGTGTGGGGAGGTCGCCATCTCTGGCTTCTATTTCTTTTGGTGAACCACTACAGACTCTTATCTTATTTTGTCCATTTTCTGTATTTTATTTGCACATTTTTCTCTCTTTTGTTTTTGTCGTACTTTTGTATTCTGCACTTTGGGCTGTATATATCTTGGATATTTTAGCTTAATTTGCACCTTCATTTACTAGTTATATATTAAGTGGATTAATTAGTGTAGTTTACCCTTTTAGCATATGATAAGTTTGGTTTAAATTGAAAATAAAAAGGAAGTAAGTTAGAGACTTTAACAGAATCAAAACAATCCACACCCTTTGTATATATAGCATTACATGTTAGTTAGTTAACAACATTTCATCAAGGAGGAACACTAAAACTTTAAAGCCACCCAAATAAATTTTACATTGAGAATAATGGAAACTCTTAATTTCTACTTGAATGACATACATAACTGATATATGATTTATGAGCTTGAGAACACACAGCCTGTGAGTTTTTAGCTTAATTTTATGGTTGCATTCAAACCATAAATTTCATTCCTGTGTGTTTTGCCCTTCTTTTTTATTCTGATGTTCTTTACTTTGCTTTATTCTATATGTCCAATATAGAATATAGATATATACCAAGATAGGATTGAGGCCATATTTGATTATTAACTCACTTATCCCAAATAAAGCCTACCTTTATGCCATCCTTGTTAGCCCCCTTGAGCTTTCTAATCCCCTTCTATTTTATAACACATTACTAGCCTTAAGCAGAAAAACAAAATAAAAATCCCAAGTTGAATCCTTGGTTAGCTTGAGATAGATATTGTATAAAACTTAAGTGTGGAAAATTTTTTTTGGGAACATGGGATGATAGAAAAAGTAGGAATTTAAATTGAATAAATTATTTGAAAATTTAGGAAGCATGCTCATGTGAAATCAAAATAATAAAATTACCATGTGCATATATATATATATATATATATATATATATATATATATATATATATATATATATATATTATTTTCAATAAGGGGATACAAAAATTCTCCAAACACAAAATAAGAAGAATCAATGCACATGGGACAAAGTTAAATTTAATGCATGAGTTTGCAATACAAAGTGGGAAAATTTGGGCAAGTAGGTTAAGAAACTTTGATTTATATAAAAAGTATGTATGTTAGGTGAGATCTTAGACTAATTAAAGATTCACTTATTGGCTTACTTAACCTTATACATACACCCTTACCTCTACCTTGGCCCCATTACAACCTTGGAAAAGACCTCATGATTTTTGTATGTCTGTATTCTATAATTGTTGATTGGTTAGATGAAGAACAAAGTTATAAAAAGTAAGGATAAAAAGAAGAATAGAGTGATTAACCCAATAAACACTGAGTGACTAGAGAATAAACACAAAATCCAGTGAGGGTTCAATAGTTCATCACCATATATCTCTGCCTCAATTGTTAATTGTCTTGCAAGTTTGAAAAATATTTTTACCCATCTCAATTGTAAAAGTGCTTTAACATTATCTAAGGTTGGCTATGCATATATGCTTCCTTGAGAATGTGAATTAATTTAACTACATGTAAGTTTTATATACAAGTGAATGACAAATTAGAATTGCATGATTCATTTAGGTAGTTGCATCTAGGATAGATTGCATTGCATGAGATTTCACCACTTTACCTTACTCTTTATCTTGGATTTAGCATAAGGACATGCTATTGTTTAAGTGTGGGGAGGTTGATGAACCACTATTTCATGATAAATCTTGTACTTAAATTGAATGATTTATCAACTCTTCACCTACTTATTCATATGAATTTGCATGATTTTTTACAATTCCTTCCTTGGAATTTGATATATGAGAAAACATGTTTCCTATGCTTTAAAATTACCAAATTTAATTATCATTTATTACCATTCGATGCCGTGATTTGTGTGTTGAGTACTTTTAGGTTTTATAGGGCAGGAATGACTTAAAGAATGGAAAGGAAACATACAAAAATGGAAGAAAAGCACAAATTGGAGTCCTTGGAAGAATCTGGCAGTGACGCGTCCGCATGGACGACGCGAACGCGTGGTTCGCTCAAAAGAGAATTGACGCGAGCGCATGGATGAGGCGAACACGTGACCTGTGAAACACAACTGACGCGGGCGCATGACTGATGCGACCGCGTGGAAAAGCAACACTCCAGATGACGCGACCGTGTGACCCATATGGATGCGTGACATGCGCGATCTGCAGAATTTGCAGAAGTCATCCTCAGCGATTTCCGGGTCCCTTTTGGCCCAGAGAACACAGATTGAAGGATCATAAATGGAGGAATTCATTCATTCATGATAGAGGGAGATTAGAGACTGAATACTGGATTCATACATAGTTTTAAGATTTAGATGTAGTTTTTAGAGAGAGATGTTCTCTCCTCTCTCTTAGGATTAGGATTAGGATTTATCTTATTGGGATTATCTATTCATCACAGGTTCAATGTCCTTTTTATTTGTCTTTCCAATTTGATTTATGAACTTGTCCATGTTAGAATTGACATCTTTATTTAAATATATTTTGAGGTATTTCAGACTCATGATTGCTTTTCCTTATTTTTAATTCAGATTATTTACTATTGGCTTTGGTTGATTAATTGGTGACTCTTGAGTTATCAAACTCATCGTGATTGATAATTATTATTCTTGCTGATTAATTTAGATTCCTATAACTCTAGTCTTTCCTCAAGGAGTTGACTAGGACTTTAGGTATTAAATTAATTTGTCCACTTAACTGACCTTCATAGTTAGAGGTTGACTTAGTGGGAGCAACAATATAATTCTCATCACTATTAATAAGGATAACTAGGATAGGACTTCCAGTTTTCATACCTTGCCAAAAGTTTTATTAATTATTAATTTCTTAATTTCTGCAAACCATTTCTCTCATTCAAAACTTTTTCAAATCCAAACACTGTTTTCCATAACCAATAATAAAGCATACTTCCCTGAAATTCCTTGAGAAGACGACCCGAGGTTTGAATATTTCGGTTTATAAATTATATTGGGTTTGTTACTTGTGACAACCAAACGTTTGTAAGAAAGGTTGATTGCTTGGTTTAGAAACTATACTTGCAATGAGAATTTATTATAACTTCTCAACCAACAATCTTCAGTTCTTCAATCAGTTAATAATTGATTGTTGTTTCTACTAAGTTATCCCTTATCTAATAAAGGAAAGTTAAGTAGGGAGCCAACTTCTATTTACAAGTCTTAATCCTCTTCCTCGGGAAGGATTAGCGTTTGTAACTAGAGTGCTAGCCAACAACTTCCAATTACTAATTAATTCTTGAGTATTCCAACTCAAAGGTCTCCTCTTAATCAACTCCCAAGTCAAGTTGGGAGCTAGAATATCAACATTAATACCATCTTCCTTGTTATGAAAAAGGAATAGAAAAGAGAAATGATAATTGGAATAAAATTGGAAGCAATTAAATAAATAATAAAATTAAATTCATAAATGTAATCCAATTGTAACTCTGAACAAGGATTAAGAATATGGAAGAATAAGTGACAAGTAAGGAGCAAACTTGAATGATGAAGTCTTCAGCGGAGGTAGTGACTCTGTAAATATCCAATCCAACAGCATGAAACTAGGAATCCTCAATCCTAGAGAGAGGAGAGAGCCTCTCTGTATAAAACTACATCTAAAACCTAAAATTATGTGAATATAAAGTGATCTCTTTATTCCTCCACTCTGTAGCCTCTAATCTGTGTTTTTTGGGCCAAAAACTAGGTCAAAGATAGCCCAGAAATCGCTGGTTGCGAATCTTAATACGCTGGTTTTCCGTCAATGCGACGCGTGCGCGTGATATGATGCGTGCGCGTTGCCTAACTGGAACTGGAACCATCTCATTTGGACCTCTATAGCTCAACTTATGACCGTTTGAGTGCAAAGAGTTTAGGGCTGACAGCTTTGCAGTTCCTTCAATTTCTTGTATTCCTTCAACTTTTGCATGCTTCCTTTCCATCCTCCAAGCCATTCCTGCCCTGTAATTCCTGAAATCACTTAACGCATATATCATGGCATCGAATGATAATAAGAGAAGATTAATATTAGCAAATATAAGCCAAAGAAGCATGTTTTCAATCATAGCACAAAATAGGAAGGAAAACGTAAAACATGCGAATTGTATGAATAAGTGTGAGAATAATGGATAAAATCCACTAGATTAATCATTGGATAAACCCGAAAAATGGGTTTTATCAACCTTCCCACACTTAAACATTAGCATGTCCTCATGCTAAGCTCAAGAGAACTAAAAGAGTGAAGGCAAGGTGGTAGGATGTATGAAATGCAACCTATCTGTATGAATGTAGCTAAATGCAAAATGTTTCTACCAACTTGGTGAAAAGTAAATAAACCTTTCAAGAACAAAGATAAACTGGATTTCACTAATTCAAATCATAAAAATGAAGTACAAATAAACTTACAGAAGAGAATAGCTCATGAAAGCCGGGAACAAAGAATCGAGCATCGAACCCTCACTGGAAGTGTACACACTCTAATCGCTCAAGTGTTTAAGGTTCGATTCTCTCAATTCTCTACTAATCTTTCTTTCTAAGTCTTGCTCCTCTTCGACTAATCAACAGAAACTTAATGCACAGATGATGAGCGGATAATTTATACGCTTTTTGGCATTGTTTTTAGGTAGTTTTTAGTAAGTTCAAGCTACTTTTAGGGATGTTTTCATTAGTTTTTATGTTAAATTCACATTTCTGGACTTTACTATGAGTTTGTGTATTTTTCTGTGATTTCAGGTAATTTCTGGCTGAAATTGAGGGACTTGAGCAAAAACTCTGATAGGAGGCTGACAAAGGACTGCTGATGCTGTTGGAATCTGACCTCTCTGCACTCAAAATGGATTTTCTGGAGCTACAGAACTTCAAATGGCGCGATCTTAACGGCGTTGAAAAGTAGATATCCAGACCTTTCCAGCAATATATAATAGTCCATACTTTATTCGGGAATTGACGACGTAAAGTGGCGCTCAACGCCAAGTACATGCTGCTGTCTGGAGTTAAACGCCAGAAACACGTCACAACCCGGAGTTGAACGCCCAAAACACGTTATAACTTGGCGTTCAACTCCAAGAGAAGCCTCAGCTTGTGGATAGATCAAGCTCAGCCCAAACATACACCAAGTAGGCCCCGGAAGTCGATTTATGCATCAATTACTTACTCATGTAAATCCTAGTAGCTAGTTTAGTATAAATAAGACTTTTTACTAGTGTATTAGTCATCTTTTGGCCATTCGGTCTTTTGATCATTCAGGGGGCTGGCCTCTCAACCATGCCTGAACCTTTCACTTATGTA
The DNA here is from genome assembly GCF_003086295.3 of Arachis hypogaea. Lineage (NCBI taxonomy): Eukaryota > Viridiplantae > Streptophyta > Magnoliopsida > Fabales > Fabaceae > Arachis > Arachis hypogaea. The sequence goes on from NC_092036.1 coordinate 24,950,193, forward strand.
TTTTCAACGGTGGAGTTTCTGCACACCATAGATTAAGGGTGTGGAGCTCTGCTGTACCTCAAGTTTCAATACAATCACTATTACTTTCTATTCAATTCTCTTTTATTCTTATTCCAAGATATACGTTGCACTTCAACTTGATGAACGTGATGATCCGTGACACTCATCATCATTCTCACCTATGAACGCGCGTGACTGACAACCACTTCCGTTCTACTTTAGGCCGGGCGCATATCTCTTAGATTCCCCAACAGAATCTTCGTGGTATAAGCTAGATAGATGGCGGCATTCATGGGGATCCGGAAAGTCTAACCTTGTCTGTGGTATTCCGAGTAGGATCCTGGGAATCCGGAAAGTCTAACCTTGTCTGTGGTATTCCGAGTAGGATTCCGGTATTGAATGACTGTGACGAGTTTCAAACTCGCGATTGTTGGGCGTGATGACAAACGCAAAAGGATCAATGGATCCTATTCCAACATGATCGAGAACCAACAGCTGATTAGCCGTGCTGTGACAGAGCATTTGGACCATTTTCACTGAGAGGATGGGATGTAGCCATCAACAAGGGTGATGCCTCCAGACGATTAGCCGTGCAGTAACAGCGCATTGGACCATTTTCCCGAGAGGATGAAAAGTAGCCATTGATGATGGTGATTCCCTACATACAGCTTGCCATGGAAAGGAGTAAGAAGGATTGGATGAAAGCAATAAGAAAGTAGAGATTCGAAAGGATTCTAGCATCTCCACACGCCTATCTGAAATTCCCACTATTGATTTACATAAGTATTTCTATCCCTTTTTATTTTCTATTTATTATTAATTTTCGAAACCCATAACCATTTAATCTGCCTAACTGAGATTTACAAGGTGACCATAGCTTGCTTCATACCAACAATCTCTGTGGGATCAACCCTTACTCACGTAAGGTATTACTTGGACGACCCAGTACACTTGCTGGTTAGTTGAACGGAGTTGTGTCCACACATAGGTGCCATAATAATGATTCCAGACAACAACAAAGAATACTACATTGATGTGATCACAATTTCGTCCACCAAGTTTTTGGCGCCGTTGCCAGGGATTGTTCGAGTATGGACAACTGACGGTTCATCTTGTTGCTCAGATTAGGTAATTTTCTTTTCAAAAATATTTTTCAAAATTCTTCTTTTCTTTATCGTTTTTTCCAACTTTGTTTTCGAAAAAAAATTAATTAATAAAAATCCAAAAAAATCATAAAATCATAAAAACAAAAAATATTTTGTGTTTCTTGTTTGAGTCTTGAGTCAATTTTTAAGTTTGGTGTCAATTGCATGCTTTTAAAATTTTTCTTGCATTTTTCGAAAACTCCATGCATTCATAGTGTTCTTCATGATCTTCAAGTTGTTCTTGGTAAGTCTTCTTGTTTGATCTTGATGTTTTCTTGTTTTGTGTTGTTTGTTGTTTTTCATGTGCATTTTTCGTTTGTTAGAGTCCATGCATTAAAGATTTCTAAGTTTGGTGTCTTGCATGTTTTCTTTGCAACAAAAATTTTTCAAAATTATGTTTTTGATGTTCATCATGATCTTCAAAGTATTCTTGGTGTTCATCTTGACATTCAAAGTGTTCTTGCATGCATCATGTGTTTGATCCAAAATTTTCATGTTTTGGGTCATTTTTGTGTTTTTCTCTCTCATAATTAAAAATTCAAAAATAAAAAAAATTATCTTTTCCTTATTTTTCTCCAAAATTTTGAAATTTTGGGTTGACTTGGTCAAAAATTTTTAAAATTAGTTGTTTCTTACAAGTCAAGTCAAATTTTCAATTTTAAAAATCTTTTTCAAAAATCATATCTTTTTCATTTTTTTTCATTATTTTCAAAAATTCCAAAAATATTTTTCAAATTATTTTCAAAATCTTTTTCTTATCTTTATATCAAATTTTCGAAAATTAGCTAACAATTAATATGATTGATTCAAAAATTTGAAGTTTGTTACTTTCGTTTTAAGAAAGGTTCAATCTTTAAATTCTAGAATCTTATCTTTTAGTTTCTTGTTAGTTAAGTAATTAATTTTAAATTTTAAAAATTAAATCTTTTTCAAAATATCTTTTTCTTAAAAATCTTATCTTTTTATCTTATCTTTTTTAAAATTATATCTTTTTCAAAAATTTGATTTTAAAATATCTTATCTAACTTCTTATCTTCTTATCTTTTCAAATTTGATTTTAATATCTTTTTCAACTAACTAATTAACTTTTTGTTTGTTTCTTATCTTTTTCAAAACCAACTAACTACTTCTCCCTCCCTAATTTCAAAAATATCTCATCTCTTTTTCAAAAATTCTTTTTAATTGTTTTAAATTTTAATTTTAATCATATCTTATCTTTAATTTTCGAAAATCACCAACCACTTTTTCAAAATTATTTTCGAAATTCTCTATCTCTTTTCTTATTCTATTTAATTATTTATTTACTAACACTTCTCTTCACCTCTCTTCATCTAAAAATCCGAACCCAATCTATCCCTTGTGATTGGATTCTTCACTTTTCTTTCTTCTATCCCCTTCTTTTTCTACTAACATAAAGGAATCTCTATACTGTGACATAGAGGATTCCTCTTTCTTTTCTTGTTTTCTTCTCTTTCATATGAGCAGGAACAAGGAAAAAGGCACTCTTGTTGAAATTGATCCTGAACCTGAAAGGACTCTGAAAAGAAAACTAAGAGAAAATAAAAGCTTCCACCTCTGAGTCATGGGAGATAGAGAGATTCATCTCAAAGGTCCATAGCTCAGTAGAAGAGCATTTGACTGCACATCAAGAGAGCATGAAAAATTCACTCTTCAAGAAATCCCTGAGATACCTCAGGGGATACAGGTTCCTCCACATAATTATTGGAAGCAACTAAGGGTAGGAACACCAAAATCACTAGGGATCATGCAACAGAAGCAAGGAAGAGACATAAAGGAGCTCAAAAAGCACCATTGGTTCTTCAAGAGGGCGCCACCCTCACTAAGGTGGACTCATTCCTTGTTCTTATTTCTCTGCTTTTTCGATTTTTATCCTTCATGTCTATTTATGTTTTGTGTCTCTACTTCATAATCATTAGTAGTAGTAACTATGTCTTAAAGCTATGAATAACTCCATGAATCCTTCACCTCTCTTAAATGAAAAATATTTTAATTCAAAAGAACAAGAAGTACATGAATTTCGAATTTATCCTTGAATTTAGTCTAATTATATTGATGTGGTGACAATACTTTTTGTTTTCTGAATGAATGCTTGAACTGTGCATATTTTTGATCTTGTTGTTTATGAATGTTAAAATTGTTGGCTCTTGAAAGAATGATGAACAAAGAGAAATGTTATTGATAATCTGAAAAATCATAAAATTGATTCTTGAAGCAAGAAAAAGTAGTGAAAAAAAAAGAAAAGCTTGCAAAAAAAATGGCGAAAAAAATAGAAAGAAAAAGAAAAAGCAAGCAGAAAAAGCCAATAGCCCTTAAAACCAAAAGGCAAGGGTAAAAAGGATCCAAGGCTTTGAGCATCAATGGATAGGAGGGCCCAAGGAAATCAAATCCAGGCCTAAGCGGCTAAATCAAGTTGTCCCTAACCATGTGCTTGTGTCATGAAGGTCCAAGTGAAAAGCTTGAGACTGAGTGGTTAAAGTCGTGATCCAAAGCAAAAAGAGTGTGCTCAAGAGCTCTGGACACCTCTAACTGGGGACTCTAGCAAAGCTGAGTCACAATCTGAAAAGGTTCACCCAGTCATGTGTCTGTGGCATTTATGTATCCGGTGGTAATACTGGAAAACAAAGTGCTTAGGGCCACGGCCAAGACTCATAAGTAGCTGTGTTCAAGAATCAACATACTTAACTAGGAAAGTCAATAACGCTATCCAAAATTCTAAGTTCCTAGAGAAGCCAATCATTCTAAACTTCAAAGGAAAAAGTGAGATGCCAAAACTGTTCAGAAGCAAAAAGCTACAAGTCCCGCTCATCTAATTATAATTAATATTCATTGATATTCTGGAATTTATAGTATATTCTCTTCTTTTTATCCTATTTGATTTTCAGTTGCTTGGGGACAAGCAACAATTTAAGTTTGGTGTTGTGATGAGCGGATAATTTATACGCTTTTTGGCATTGTTTTTAGGTAGTTTTTACTAAGTTCAAGCTACTTTTAGGGATGTTTTCATTAGTTTTTATGTTAAATTCACATTTCTAGACTTTACTATGAGTTTGTGTGTTTTTCTGTGATTTCAAGTAATTTCTGGCTGAAATTGAGGGACTTGAGCAAAACTCTGATAGGAGGCTGACAAAGGACTGCTGATGCTGTTGGAATCTGACCTTCCTGCACTCAAAATGAATTTTCTGGAGCTACAGAACTCCAAATGGCGCGCTCTCAACGGCGTTAGAAAGTATACATCCAGAGCTTTTCAGAAATATATAATAGTCCATACTTTATTCGGGAATTGACGACGTAAAGTGGCGCTCAATGCCAAGTACATGCTGCTGTCTGGAGTTAAACGCCAGAAACACGTCACAACCCGGAGTTGAACGCCCAAAACACGTTATAACTTGGCGTTCAACTCCAAGAGAAGCCTCAGCTCGTGGATAGATCAAGCTCAGCCCAAACATATACCAAGTGGGCCCCGGAAGTGGATTTATGCATCAATTACTTACTCATGTAAACCCTAGTAGCTAGTTTAGTATAAATAAGACTTTTTACTAGTGTATTAGTCATCTTTTGGCCATTTGGTCTTTTGATCATTCAGGGGGCTGGCCTTTCAGCCATGCCTGAACCTTTCACTTATGTATTTTCAACGGTGGAGTTTCTGCACACCATAGATTAAGGGTGTGGAGCTCTGCTGTACCTCAAGTTTCAATACAATCACTATTACTTTCTATTCAATTCTCTTTTATTCTTATTCCAAGATATACGTTGCACTTCAACTTGATGAATGTGATGATCCGTGACACTCATCATCATTCTCACCTATGAACGCGCGTGACTGACAACCACTTCCGTTCTACTTTAGGCCGGGCGCATATCTCTTAGATTCCCCAACAGAATCTTCGTGGTATAAGCTAGATAGATGGCGGCATTCATGGGGATCCGGAAAGTCTAACCTTGTCTGTGGTATTCCGAGTAGGATCCTGGGAATCCGGAAAGTCTAACCTTGTCTGTGGTATTCCAAGTAGGATTCCGGTATTAAATGACTGTGACGAGCTTCAAACTCGTGATTGCTGGGCGTGATGACAAACGCAAAAGGATCAATGGATCCTATTCCAACATGATCGAGAACCAACAGCTGATTAGCCGTGCTGTGACAGAGCATTTAGACCATTTTCACTGAGAGGATGGGATGTAGCCATCAACAAGGGTGATGCCTCCAGACGATTAGCCGTGCAGTGACAGCGCATAGGACCATTTTCCCGAGAGGATGAAAAGTAGCCATTGATGATGGTGATGCCTACATACAGCTTGCCATGGAAAGGAGTAAGAAGGATTGGATGAAAGCAATAAGAAAGTAGAGATTCGAAAGGATTCTAGCTTCTCCACACGCCTATCTGAAATTCCCACTATTGATTTACATAAGTATTTCTATCCCTTTTTATTTTCTATTTATTATTAATTTTCGAAACCCATAACCATTTAATCTGCCTAACTGAGATTTACAAGGTGACCATAGCTTGCTTCATACCAACAATCTCTATGGGATCGACCCTTACTCACGTAAGGTATTACTTGGACGACCCAGTACACTTGCTGGTTAGTTGAACGGAGTTGTGTCCTCACATAGGTGCCATAATAATGATTCCATACAACAACAAAGAATACTACATTGATGTGATCACAATTTCGTCTACCAACAGATACACAAATTAAGAGGTCTTTTAAGGGTTGTAATGGGGTCAAGGTCAAGGTAGGATTGTATTTGGTCAAGTGGACTAAAATCTGAATCCTTAATTAACCTAAACTTTTCACCGAACTTAGGACAATCCATGTAATCATAATATAAAATCTAACTACCCATTAACTACGTTTTTCACATATTCATGCATCCTAATTTTGAGTACAACTCATATGCATTGCTGTCATCAATTACTTTGGGACATTTTGTCCCATTTTATTATTTGCTCTTTTTCTTTTATTTTTCTTTTATTTTTCTTGTTTTTTTCTTTTCTTTTATTTTTTTTCACAATGCATATGATTAAGGTATTGAATGCATAAACATGTCCTCAACATTTTTCACATTTTCACAAAAAGTCTGACATACTCAATTCCCAAACTAAACGTTTCCAAACCAACTTTCCCCATACTTAATTCATGCGTACTCTCACTAGTCTAAGCTAACCAAGGATTCAAATTAGAGACATTATTATTTTTTGCTTACAGTTGATGATGTGCTAAAATAAAGAATAAATGGGGTAAAATAGGCTCAAATTGGTTTACAAAGGATAATAAAAGGGTAAGGCCATATGGGTATGTGAGCTATACTGAAACAAGGCCTCAATCATATAAGTATATGCATACATTCAACCATGGAAATATAGAATCAAGCAAAATATAGATCACAATTTTAGAGAGAACAACACACACCAAAATAAAATATTGGTTGATAAGATGCAACCAATCAAATAGGCTCAAAATCTCACTGGTTTGGTGTGTTCGAGCTTTAAACCATGTTCCAAAATAAAATTTCTCCAAACAAGTTTAACAAAAATTTTAATTCAAATTAGTGAAATGCTATAAAAGAAGTTTCTTGAAAAGGAAATTATTATTTCAACCAAGCAGTGGTAGAATATGCACAAAGTCTAACTATAATGCAATCAAACATGTAAATGCAACAATAAACTCACAAATTAAACATTGGTGTTGAGAAAGGAAATAACTAACCCACGGAAGTAGGTATCGACCTCCCCACACTTAAAGATTGCACCATCCTCGGTGCATGCAAAGACGTGCAGGTGGATGGGTAGCTCCAACTGATGCTTTTTCTCCAAAGATTGTGCGGTAGACTTGTTTACTGCTCCAGTTAAAAACTTTTTCTTTTTCCTCTTGGTGGTCATCCTGAAAGAAGAGAAAAGGGAAGAGAAATTAAAGAACCCACAAGCAAAGATATGAAAAGAAATGAAACATATGTGGGCTAGTGCCAAATAACAAGGTTCTCAACTACATGGTCGTGACAACATGTAAGTGAGAAAACAATAGAAGCACATGGCATGTCAACTAAATAGCAAACAAGTTAAGAAGTACCGAAAACACTGTGGGAAAGTATGCAACAGTTGAGTAAGAAAATTTTTAACACCAATGAAAAAGTAGCACATTTGGAAGAGAAAATAAAAACATGCACAAAATTACAAAGCAATGAATGAAAGTATGCAAATGCAATAAAGAAAAGAAATGAAAGAGAATAAGGAGGAGAAGAAGGTAAGAGAAAAAGAAGAAAGAAAAAGAAAGGAGAGAGGAAATGGTAAGAAATGAGAGAAGAAAGAAGAAGAATGGGAAACGAGAAGCGACACGTAAGCGTAAGGCACGCGAACGTGTGGATGGCCATGAAGCGAAAATGACGCGGACGCGTCAGGGACGCGTACGCCTGATGGATGTTGTTCTTCTAGCACATTTCCAGCACCAAACCATCACAACTTGCTGTCCAAATACCCATTTATGCCGATTTCTAGGGTCATGCGTACACGTCAGGGACGCGTACGCGTGGGCTGGTAAAATCGCAGGCGACGCACACGCGTGAGGGATGCATACGCGTGATTTTGCTTGTGTGCGAGTGATAAACCTCATTTGTAGGGTTTATCTTGTAGTGATTTTAGGGGATTTTATAACCTTTTACCCACATTTATGCAATGAAATAGCATGGTTTTGTATATTCTCCTTTAATTGTGCTTAAGAGTGAAAACATGCTTTTTAGGACCTAAAATAGCTAAATTTAATTCACCTTGATTCTATTAGATGCCTTGATATGTTTGTTAAGTGATTTCAGATTTAGGAGGCAAAGATTGGATCAAGGGAATGAAGAAAAAGCATGTAAAGTTGGAGAACTCATGAAGAAATGATGGAACCAAAAAGCTGTCAAGCCTGACCTCTTCACACTTAATTGACCATAACTTGAGCTACAGAGGTCCAAATGATGCAGTTCCAGTTGGATTGGAAAGCTAACTTCCGGGGCTTCGAAATGATATAAGATTTTCCATAGTTGCATCGTGCATAGGGGCGCGCACGCGCACGGTACGCGGACGCGCCGATGGTGGCACATGACCCACTTAATGCAATACGTGGCCAGCGATTTTAGAAGCCTTGTGGGCCCAATCCAACTCATTTCTGATGCTATTTAAGCCAAGGATTGAAGAGGAATCAACATATTTGTCATCATTAGTCATAGTTTAGTTAGAAGTAGTTTTTAGAGAGAAAAGCTCTCACTTCTCTCTAGAATTAGGATTAGGAATTAGGGTTAGATTAGGATCTCATAGTTCTAGGTTTAATTCAAGTCTCCTTCTACTTCTACCTTCACTTGATGATTGCTACACTTTGGTTCTTCTTTCTATCCCTATCCTCTTGTTGTAATTTCTCTTATTTTGTTTCTAGGTTTTGTAATTGAGATATTTTTGTTCTTTTGTTTTCTTTTAATAATGCAATTTGAGATAATTCATGTGATTGTGATGTTGTTGATTGTTGTTTTGTTAATTCTTTGTAATTGTTAGTTGTTGATTCCTTTTATTCTTACAAATAAAAATGCTTTCTTTCATTACCCTCCAAGTGTTTGATGAAATGCTTGAGAGGATGTTAGAGTAGAATTCTATGTTCTTGGCTTGAGAAGGTGACTTAGGATTTCTTGAGTCACTAGTGTCCAATTGATTGATAGTTGATAGCCATTAACTCTAGCCTTCATTAATCCAATTAGTGGAAAGCTAGGATTTATGGACTAGGATTGATGTAACTCACTTGACTTTCCTTTGTTAATTGATTTAAGGATGACTAAGTGGGATTAATCCTTGCAACTACCATACTTGTGGCTAGTGATAATGATGAAGACCCTTGACAACCAAACTTTGCCAAGACCATTTTGTTAATAAAGTTTTCTTACCATTTACTATTCATATTTCTCATCCAAAACCTGAAAATAAACAAGGCCATAACCAATAACAAGAACACTACCCTGCAAGTCCTTTGAGAGACGACCCGAGGTTTAAATACTTCGGTTTATAGATTTTAGGGGTTTGTACTTGTGACAAACAAATTTTTGTATGAAAGAATTATTGTTGGTTTAGAGACTATACTTTACAACGAGATTTCATTAATGAAATTCTAAACCGTCAAAAATCCATTCATCAAAATGGCGCCGTTGTCGGGGACTTGCAATGGTGTTACATTATTGGTTATTGTGAATATTGTGAATATGTTTGTCTTTTGCTTGTTTGTTAGTTTTTGTTAGGTTTAGGACTTCGTTGCTTATCTTTGTTAATTTTTGTTTTCTTTGCTATTATGAATTCTCATCCTCACTTTGGCTGTGAGTTTGGCTCAAATTATGTTGTAAGAAATGGGAACTACAATGGTAATATGCATCAAGAATTTGGGCACAATCAAAGATGGGAAGAGCCTCAAGGGATTGATCAACCTTCTTGGCAACAACCTCCAACTCCTTATGGGTATAACTCTTATCCTAATGCATATCAATCTAATGGATGTGGTAACCCTTATTGTGATTGTCAACAACCACTACCACATGCCTATGAACCACCTCCTCAACATGATTCTGAACCACCTTGCTCACAAGCCCCATATCACCAAAACCTTCCATATGACCCCAATCCTTATCCACCATATCCACCACCTTATGAGCCATATGAACCATACATGGAACCACCACCATTCCAACACAATTACTCTCAAGAACCACCTCAATGCACACCATCTCCATACCCTTACCGAGAAGAACTACCTTCCTACTATAAACCCTCTCTCCAAAATAATGAACCCTCTTATCCACCCCAAGCCCTAATAGATGACTCTCTCACATTGCTACTTCAAGGACAAGCGGATATGCAAAGGAACACCGTAGAGTTTGTGACTAACTTGACCAAGGTAGTGTCTACCTTAGCCTACAAATTTTTGAACACTCAAGGTGCTTCCGTGGCCACATGTGAAGAATCCATTGAAGATCATAGCATGAAAGAGAGATTGGAAAATCCGGTGGAAAATGAGGGAGGCTATGTTGTATTAGAGCAATTGGAGGAGCCTATGGTTATTGAAGAAAAGAAAGAAGTGGTTGAAGATTTAGGAGACGTTGAGAGTCCATGGGAATGTAGCATCATGGAAAACTCTTCGAAGAAGCTTGACATTGATGTTGAGGAGGGTGCGCAACTGGTATGCAAAATTGTGATCAATACTTTTCACAACACAAATAATCCCCGGTGATGAATCCAAAAACTTGGTGTTCAATACCATGGCATAAACACAACTTCGCACAACTAACCAGCAAGTGTACTGGGTCGTCCAAGTAATAAACCTTACGCGAGTAAGGGTCGATCCCACAGAGATTGTTGGTATGAAGCAAGCTATGGTCACCTTGTAAATCTTAGTCAGGCAAACTCAAATGGGTATGGTGATATGCGAATAAAACATAAAGATAAAGATAGAGATACTTATGTAATTCATTGGTAGGAATTTCAGATAAGCGTATGAAGATGCTTGTCCCTTCCGTCTCTCTGCTTTCCTACTGTCTTCATCCAATCCTTCTTACTCCTTTCCATGGCAAGCTTATGCAAGGGTTTCACCGTTGTCAGTGGCTACCTCCCATCCTCTCAGTGGAAATGTCCAACGCACCCTGTCACGGCACGGCTATCCATCTGTCGGTTCTCGATCAGGCCGGAATAGAATCCAGTGATTCTTTTGCGTCTGTCACTAACGCCCCGCCCTCAGGAGTTTGAAGCACGTCACAGTCATTCAATCATTGAATCCTACTCAGAATACCACAGACAAGGTTAGACCTTCCGGATTCTCTTGAATGCCGCCATCAGTTCTAGCCTATACCACGAAGATTCCGGTTAAAGAATCCAAGAGATATCCACCCAATCTAAGGTAGAACGGAGGTGGTTGTCAGGCACACGTTCATAGGTGAGAATGATGATGAGTGTCACGGATCATCACATTCATCAAGTTGAAGAACAAGTGATATCTTAGAACAAGAACAAGCGGAATTGAATAGAAGAACAATAGTAATTGCATTAATACTCGAGGTACAGCAGAGCTCCACACCTTAATCTATGGTGTGTAGAAACTCCACCGTTGAAAATACATAAGAACAAGGTCTAGGCATGGCCGAATGGCCAACCTCCCAAAGAGGGTTCAATCATAAAAACATGATCAAAAGGCCGATCTAGAGATCTAAAGTGATCAAAAGATGCAAATACAATAGTAAAAGGTCTTATATATAGAGAACTAGTAGCCTAGGTTGTACAGAGATGAGTAAATGACATAAAAATCCACTTCCGGGCCCACTTGGTGTGTGCTTGGGCTGAGCATTGAAGCATTTTCGTGTAGAGACTCTTCTTGGAGTTAAACGCCAGCTTTTATGCCAGTTTGGGCGTTTAACTCCCATTCTTGTGCCAGTTCCGGCGTTTAACGCTGGAAATTCTGAGGGTGACTTTGAACGCCGGTTTGGGCCATCAAATCTTGGGCAAAGTATGGACTATCATATATTGCTGGAAAGCCCAGGATGTCTACTTTCCAACGCCGTTGAGAGCGCGCCAATTGGGCTTCTGTAGCTCCAGAAAATCCGCTTCGAGTGCAGGGAGGTCAGAATCCAACAGCATCTGCAGTCCTTTTTAGTCTCTGAATCAGATTTTTGCTCAGGTCCCTCAATTTCAGCCAGAAAATACCTGAAATCACAGAAAAATACACAAACTCATAGTAAAGTCCAGAAAAGTGAATTTTAACTAAAAACTAATAAAAATATACTAAAAACTAACTAGATCATACTAAAAACATACTAAAAACAATGCCAAAAAGCGTACAAATTATCCGCTCATCAGCAACCTCCAAAGCATATCATGGTTGAAGACTTTGAAGAGGTTGATCAAGAGATGGATTCAATTATTGATGAGTTCCTATCCACAATTGAATCCTCTCCCATTGAGCTTGACATAGAGGGTAAGGAAGAAGATACCTCACCTCCCATACCCTTGGTAAGCCACGAAGAAAATATCAAATTGGAAGGAAGCTACCAAGAGGAAGAGGTTGAAGTTGATATAAGTTGTCAAGAGGTGGAAGTTACAAGGGAAGAGCACAAGCGCGTAGACATCGCAATGGCTAAGTGTGGGGAGGCCCCCCTTCCCAAGCCACCATCACCTAACATAACATTCAAGTGGGTAAAATTTCTATCCCTAAGCTTCACTTTCTCACTTGAATATGGTTTGATTGAAAATGATGGGAAACTTAGAGCTCTTTGTGGAGTTAAGAGTAAGAGGGAGTGGTGTAATGGTTGGAAAAAGAATGTTAGGCTCATTAAGGTTAAACCCTCAAGGCATAAATACTATGGTTGGAGGAATGCTAAATTGTATGGGTCTAGAAGGAGAATTTGGTGCATAAAGGAGAATTCTATATGCCTACCACCCAAGTTGAATCATGATGATCAACTAGAAGATGGGTGTGAAAATAAGATATGGGATCCCGGATCACAACGTGAAGACCAACTATGGGGACTCATATCTTGGGTAGAACTTTGCCCAAGCTTGATGAAGATGGTTGGAAATTCTGTCAACCAATTGAGGAGCAAAGATCCTTGGAGATTCAAGGATGAGTACAAACATAAGCCACCATGACAATGAGCTCCTCAAAATGTCCAACTTAAGGACAATAAATAAAAGTGCTAGGTGGGAGACACCCCACCATGGTAAACCCTTTCCATTCTCTTTTAGTTTTGTTTAATAAGTGATTTGAGTTGCCATTGTAGGTAGATTTTCATTTCATATTGATTTGTTTGTAAAGATTGGTTGTTAGTATGTTGTATTCATTAGTAGTAGATGAATAAATCCTAAAATCAAATTGCATTTTTGTGAATTATTTGATATTTGATTGAATAAAGAAGAGTTTTAGACATTATAGGGAGCTCTTGGGCATTTTTTTCTGCTTTTTGGGCAAAAAAAAGCAAAAAAAAAAAGGGCAACGGCGCGCTAGCACGCTGTGTGCGCGCGCGCACATTGCATTTCCGCAACTTCTGGTACAAAAACCAGAGAGTTGTGCGCGCGTTGTGCCAGCATTGTGCTGGGAGCACAAGCTCATCCACGCGTAAGCGCGCTGTGCGCGCGCGCGCGGATTTGCACCCTGCTTTTCTCCTTCCTCCTTTCCCCTTCTTTCCTCTTCTCTTCTTTTTTCTTTCTCATTTTTTTCTTCCTCTCTTGAAAGATTTTTTTTCTTTTCTCTTTTAATATAAATAAAAAAAAGAAAATTTTTTTTAATAAATAATAAAAAAAATATAATAATAAATAAATAAATAAATAAATAAATAAATAAAATACTAAAAAAAATTATTAAAAATATAAAAAATAAAATTTCTCTTCTTCCATTTCCTTTTGTCTATTACATTTGCATACTTTTATTCTTTGCATTTTAATTTTGTTTCTATAATTTGTTCTCATTTTATTTTCTAAATTTCTCATTTTAATAATGGTGTTGAATTCTCTCACTCAATTGTTGCGAATTTCTTGCATTTGTTTTGGTGCTTCATGACTTGTTACATTCATTGTAATATTTGTCAACACACAAGATTAGTGCTTTAGTCCTTCCTAATTCATTACCGTTTGTTTTTTTCTTGTACCGCTTCATCATTGAGTTAGGATAGAATTAAATGCTTTCATGCGTATCACTAATCTTGTTTGTGTCAATTCTTATTTGATCTTGATGCTCAATATACTCTCCATGCTTTAACTTTACTCTTGCATCAAGTATCAGTTGATATGCCTTTTGCTTATATTGATTTCTCACTCACATGTTGTAGCTACCATGTAGTAGGGAATCATACTCTTATTTGGCATTAGCCCCCGCCTATGTTCTATTTGCCTTGATATCTTTGTTATAGGCTTAATTTTCTTTCCTTTTCTTTCCTTCTAGGTTGGCCACCAAGAAGGGAGAAAGGAAAAATTTCTAAATGGGGCAACAAACAAGTCATCCGCACAACCTTTTGAAGGAGCCCATCAATTGTAACACCCATCCACCTTGCTCTTCTTTGCATGCACCGAGGACGGTGCAATCTTCAAGTGTGGGGAGGTCGTTCGACCAATCTCCATGGGTAAAAATTTTCTTTTCAACACCAATGTTAGTTAGTCGTTGCATTGCATGATAGGTTGCATGTTAGTTAGAATTTGTACATATTTTTACCACTTCTTTCTTATTAGGACTACTTGGTTAGGGTGATGATTTCCTTTCCAAGAAACTGTTTTAGGGCACCCTACCAATTTGAAAAAGAAAATTTGTGGAACTTGCTTGAAAGAATTTATTTTGGAACATGGTTTTTGAGCTAAGAACACAAGCTTGTGAGATTTGAGCCTAATTGTGTGGTTACATCTTATAACCACTTATTTTTCCTTCTTGTGTGCATTATTCTCTTTCTATGAATGTAATCTTTGATTTGTTTGATTCTTTATGTCCATTATTTTGTGTATTCATGCATTTATATGATTGAGGCCATCATTTCATTAGCTCACTTACCCAAATAGCTCACCTTTTATCTTCCATTGTTAGCCAAATTTGAGCCTACGATTAACCCATTTGTTCTTAATTTAGCACATTACAAGCCTTAAAGCGAAAAATAATAAATGTCCTTAATTTGGATCTTTGATTGGCTTAGGCTAGTGTGTGTAAGTATCATTCAAGTGTGGGAACCTTGGGACATTGGGTGAATAAAAGGGTAGTTTTGTATTATTAGTGTAAATATTGGGAATTGGGTACATACTCATGTATTGATCAAATGTAATACCTTATGCATTGATGCTCTTGTATAAAAAAAGTGAGAAAAAGAAAAGAAAAAGAAAAAAAATAATATGAAAAAAGAAAAAAAATATATAGAAAAGAAAGAAAAAGAAAGAAATAAAAAGGGGACAAAATGCCCCAAAGTAAAGTCCAATAAAGATCAATGCATAAGTGTTGTGAAATGAAAAGGGATACATGAGTATGTGAAAAAGTGAAGAATGGGTAGTTAGGTTAGAATTTAATTGTATAGGATGTCATAGGTTAGGTGGGAAGTCTAAGCCTATCAAATATTCAAACTTCAAGCTCACTTGACCAAATATGCATCCTACCTTAACCCTAGCCCCATTACAACCTAAAGAAAAGACCTCATGATAATTGTATGCGTGCATTGAATAATTGTTGATTGTTAGATGAAAAACAAATTTTGGAAAGCATGATTAGAGGAGAATTGAGAGAATTGACCCTACACACTTGAGCGACTAGAGTGCAAACACTTCCGGTGAGGGTTCGATACTCAACTCCTTGATTCCCGGCTTTCATGAGCGTTCTTTTTGCAAGTCTATTTGAACTTCATTTCCATACTTGAATTGGTAGGACTCATGAATCGTTATATGATCTTGGCCCTACTTGTGCATATATGTCTTGGAGATTGATTCATTTTTAACCAAGTAGGTAAAACCATTTCGCATTTAGTTGCATATAGTTTAGGTTGCATATAGTTTATTTACATTGAATAAATGTTGATACCCTTTGTTTCTCTCTTGGCTTAAGCATGAGGACATGCTTGGTTTAAGTGTGGGGAGGTTGATAAACCTCATTTGTAGGGTTTATCTTGTAGTGATTTTAGGAGATTTTATAACCTTTTACCCACATTTATGCAATTAAATAGCATGGTTTTGTATATTCTCCTTTAATTGTGCTTAAGATTGAAAACATGCTTTTTAGGACCTAAAATAGCTAAATTTAATTCACCTTGATTCTATTAGATGCCTTGATATGTTTGTTAAGTGATTTCAGATTTAGGAGGCAAAGATTGGATCAAGGGAATGAAGAAAAAGCATGTAAAGTTGGAGAACTCATGAAGAAATGATGGAACCAAAAAGCTGTCAAGCCTGACCTCTTCACACTTAATTGACAATAACTTGAGCTACAGAGGTCCAAATGATGCGGTTCTAGTTGGGTTGGAAAGCTAACATCCGGGGCTTCGAAACGATATAAGATTTGCTAACATGACCCACTTAATGTAACACGTGGCCAGCGATTTTAGAAGCCTTGTAGGTTCAATCCAACTCATTTCTGATGCTATTTAAGCCAAGGATTGAAGAGGAATCAACATACTTGTCATCATTAGTCATAGTTTAGTTAGAAGTAGTTTTTAGAGAGAGAAGCTCTCACTTCTCTCTAGAATTAGGATTAGGAATTAGGGTTAGATTAGGATCTCATAGTTCTAGGTTTAATTCAAGTCTCCTTCTACTTCTACCTTCACTTGATGATTGCTACACTTTGGTTCTTCTTTCTATACCTATCCTCTTATTGTAATTTCTCTTATTTTGTTTCTAGGTTTTGTAATTGAGATATTTTTTTCTTTTGTTTTCTTTTAATAATGCAATTTGAGATAATTCATGTGATTGTGATGTTGTTGATTGTTGTTTTGTTAATTCTTTGTAATTGTTAGTTGTTGATTCCTTTTATTCTTACAAATAAAAATGCTTTCTTTCATTACCCTCCAAGTGTTTGATGAAATGCTTGAGAGGATGTTAGAGTAGAATTCTATGTTCTTGGCTTGAGAAGATGACTTAGGATTTCTTGAGTCACTAGTGTCCAATTGATTGATAGTTGATAGCCATTAACTCTAGCCTTCATTAATCCAATTAGTGGAAAGCTAGGATTTATGGACTAGGATTGATGTAACTCACTTGACTTTCCTTTGTTAATTGATTTAAGGATGACTAAGTGGGATTAATCCTTGCAACTACCATACTTGTGGCTAGTGATAATGATGAAGACCCTTGACAACCAAACCTTGCCAAGACCAATTTGTTAATAAAGTTTTCTTACCATTTACTATTCATATTTCTCATCCAAAACCTGAAAATAAACAAGGCCATAACCAATAACAAGAACACTACCCTGCAAGTCCTTTGAGAGACGACCCGAGGTTTAAATACTTCGGTTTATAGATTTTAGGGGTTTGTACTTGTGACAAACAAATTTTTGTATGAAAGGATTATTGTTGGTTTAGAGACTATACTTTACAACGAGATTTCATTAGTGAAATTTTAAACCGTCAAAAATCCATTCATCAGCGAGGCACGCGTCCAGCACCGCTCCTGCCCAACTTTCTGTTTAATTTATTTATTTCACGCAGTCACATATGACGCATACGCGTCGTAGACGCTCGCGTGTCGATTGTGTTTTTTTTAGCATGCAGAATGCAAAATGCAGATGTTTATGCAAAATTTATGAATGACCACTAATAATAAAAAAATAAAAAAATAAAACTAAGAATAAAAATGAAAGATCATACCATGGTGGGTTGTCTCCCACCTAGCACTTTTAGTTAAAGTCCTTAAGTTAGACATTTGGTGAGCTCCTTGTCATGGTGGCTTGTGCTTAAACTCGTCTTGAAACTTCCACCAATGCTTAGACTTCCAATAAGCTCTATCAATATCAAGTAAATTCTTCAAACTTTGATAGAGTTTTTCACAAGCTTTGAGCTCCCACAATTGATCCTCATATATTCCCGGATCCCAAATCTTGTTTCTATACCCGTCTTCAAGTGGATCATGATGATTCCATCCGGGTGACTCAGCTTTGGAATTCTCATTATGGTACCCAAACATCCTCCTAGACCCAATTAATTGAGAATTATACCAACCCTTGCAATCAGGCCTTGAGCTTCCAACCATAATGAACCGAGAATTACGTTGCCAACCACTAACCATTTATCTTTTGCTCTTAAAGCCACAAAGAGCTCTAAGCTGACCATCTGTCTCAAGTAAACCATATTCAAGTGGAATGAGAAAGCTAAGGAATATGAATTTTACCCACTTGAATGTTGTATTGGATGGTAATGGCTTTAGGGGAGAGGTTTTTAATGATCTTGCAAGCTCCACTCCCTTGTGTTCTTTCTTGACAACTTCCACCTCTTTGCAAGCTTCTTCAATATCAACCTCTTCCTCTTGGTAGCTTTCTTCCAATTTGATCTCTTCTTTATTCCTCACCAAGGACATGGAAGGATGTGCTTTTTCTTCTTTATTCTCCATGTCAAGTCCAATGAGAGAGGATTCAATTGTAGATAAGGATTCATCAATGATTAAATCCATCTCAAGATCAACCTCCTCCAAGTCTTCAACCATGATATGTCTTGGAGGTTGTACACCCTCCTGAACATCAAATTCAAACGTCTTTGAAGGAGGCTCTATGACTTGACTTTCCTATGGAGGTTCCGCATCTCCTAAGTCTTCAACAACTTCCTCTTCTTCAGCTATTACGGTTTCCTCCACTTGTTCCAATACAAAGGTATGTTCCTCATTGTCCATTGGAGTTTCTAGTGTCTCCTTCATGCTACGCTCTTTTATTAATTCTCCACATGTAGCCATAGGAGCACTTTGAGTGTCAAAATGCTGAGAGGTTAAATCACCTACTACTCGCTCCAATGATAAACGACTGCTTGAAATTGATCCAGTGTCTCCTTGAGACGATCCCTTGACTCTCGTTCCTCTTGGATAACGTAATTGGGATCATAAGGCTCTTGGATTGATGGATATGGACATGGTGTATATGGAGGTGGTGGTTCTTGGGAGTAATTGGATTGAAATTGGGGTGGTTCTAGATATGGTTTATATGGCTCATAAGGTGGTTGGTATGGTAGATGATGATAAGGGTCATATGAAGGTGAATGGGGAAAAGGGGCTTGTGAGTAGGGTGGTTCAGAGCTATGTTGATGAGAGGGTTCATAGACGTGTTGTGGTGGGTATTGAGTGTCACGAAAAGGTCCACCATAACCATTGTCTTGGTATGCATCATGGAATGGTTGTTGCTTGTAGTACATTGGAGGGGGTTGTTGCCAAGAGGGTTGATCAAATCCTTGTGACTCCTTCCATCTTTGATTGTTCCACCCATGGTGCATGTTGGCATTATAATCTTCTCTTCCTGTAACATAGTTATAACCACGCTCGTAGCCAGAAGGGTGAGAAGTCATAGTAGAAAAGAAAAACAAAACTAATAAAAAGAAGCAACTAAGTCTTAAAACTAACAAAAACTATCAAACAAGCAAAAAAAAAATATTTACAATAACCAATAATAAGTCACACGTTTGCGATTCCCCGGCAACGGCGCCATTTTGACGAACAGATTCTTGCGTGGTCTAGAATTTCACAGATAAATTCTCGTTGAAAGTAAAGCTTCAAAACCAGCAAAGAATCCTTTCGTACAAAATCTTGGTTGTCACGAGTAACAAACCCCTAATAAAATTTATAACCGAAGTATTTAAACCTCGGGTCGTCTCTCAAGAAATTGCAGGGATGTGTTCTTATTATTGGTTATGAGTTGTGTAAATTGGGGTTTTAGGTTGAAAAATAAGAAGAGAAAATTGCAGAGAAAATAAATAATAACAATAAAAAGCCTTGACTAGGAGTAGATTAATCGGCAGTTTTATCCTTGTTGGACGTTTCCAAGATCAGTTAATAAATGATTGTTGTTTCTACTGAGTTATCCCTTATCTAATAAAGGAAAGTTAAGTAGGGAGCCAACTTCTATTCACAAGTCCTAATCCTCTCCCTTGGGAAGGATTGTCATTAGTAACTAGAGTGCTAGCCAACAACTTCCAATTACCAATTAATTATTAAGTATTCTAACTCAAGGGTCTCCTCTTAATCAACTCCCAAGTCAAGTTGGGAGCTACAATATCAACATTAATACCATCTTCCTTGTTATGTAAAAGGAATAGAAAAGAGACATGATAATTGGAATAAAATTGGAAGCAATTAAATAAATAATAAAATTAAATTCATAAAAGCAATCCAATTGTAACTCTGAACAAGAATTAAGAATAAGGAAGAATAAGTGACAAGTAAGGAGCAAACTAGAATCATGAAGTTCTCAGCAGAGGTAGTGACTCTGTAAATATCCAATCCAA
This sequence comes from Arachis hypogaea, assembly GCF_003086295.3. Taxonomy (NCBI): domain Eukaryota; kingdom Viridiplantae; phylum Streptophyta; class Magnoliopsida; order Fabales; family Fabaceae; genus Arachis; species Arachis hypogaea. The sequence goes on from NC_092036.1 coordinate 24,970,290, forward strand.
CAGCATGAAACTAGGAATCCTCAATCCTAGAGAGAGGAGAGAGCAGCCTCTCTCTCTAAAACTATGTGAATGTAAAGTGATCTCTTGATTCCTCCACTCTGTAGCCTCTAATCTGTGTTTTCTGGGTCGAAAATAGGGTCAAAGATATCCCAGAAATCGCTGGTTGCGAATCTTAATACGCTGGTTTTCCGTCAATGCGATGCGTGCATGTGATATGTCGCATGCATGTTGCCTAGATGTATGGATACTATGAAAATTTATACATCATTTCGAAGCCCCGGATGTTAGCTTTCCAACACAACTAGAACCGCGTCATTTGGACCTCTGTAGCTCAACTTATGACCGTTTGAGTGCAAAGAGGTCATGGCTGAGTGCTGTTCCTTCAACTTCTTGTATTCCTTCCACTTTTGCATGCTTCCTTTCCATCCTCCAAGCCATTCCTGCCTTGTAATCCCTGAAATCACTTAACACACATATCACGGCATCGAATGGTAGTAAGAGATGATTAATATTAGCAAATATAAGGCCAAAGAAGCATGTTTTTAATCATAGCACAAAATCAGGAAGGAAAACGTAAAACATGCGAATTGTATGAATAAGTGTGAGAATAATGGATAAAATCCACTAGATTAAGAACAGGATAAACCCTAAAAATGGGGTTTATCATGTGCTTACCACCATATATCTCTACTACACTTCCAACAGCAAACAGACATTCAAAAGGTTCTTATTGTTTCTCTTTTCTCTTTTTAACCTTTCTTTTAATTTCTTTCTTCCAACATCTCATATTATCTTCACATTATTCCCTTATCTTTTCCTAAACGTTTTATGAAAGGAACAGTCATACAATTCTGTAGGGACGTACATGGATCGGATCGGATATAGCCGAAAATTCAATTCGATCCACACAAACACTTCCAATAATAAGTAAAGACAACAAGCACTAAAATACTAAATGTCTCATTAAAATAAAACAGCAACACTATAACACACTAAAAGTCTAAAAAATCTGCAAATTCTTAAAATAAGTCAAAACATCACTTAAGGCTGGATTAGTCACTTATTCCCCTCCCTTGCTTACTCAGAAGGTGTTGATGTAACAACATTTGGTGGAGTATGAATGCTCCCTACCTCATACCCACTTGTATTATTTGTAACTACTTGCTTATCAGCCATTCCAGGCAACACAATCCTACAAGCAAACAAACCATGCCAACACCTCAGATTTAAAACCCTCATAAGTCCGAACAACAACATCTCACATAAATCGTATAAACAATAACAGGAGTAGAATTTTTTAAAAATACAATAATAGTAAAAGCATTATTCACAAAATTCAAATGATGTTCATTAAAAAATTACCTGAAGTCCTGAACAATTATTCAACAAAGCAGAGGATGTTGATTCCAAAAATAGAGGACATAGATCAAAAGATGTGGCAAGAATTGAGAATGGAGGAGGTCAAGAACAGAGAACGGAGGTCATCAAGCTCAGGGAGCTAGGGGACGAGAACGCTAGTGAGAACCATGAACCACGAACCACGAACCAAAGTCACAGAGGAAGCAGTGGTGACCGGCGAGAACGTGACGAAAGGGATGAACCCGACAATGCGACTTCACGAGGAATAGCTCCGACAGGAAGCACGCCATGAAGAGGGAGGAACATCAGGAGATCTCCGGCGAGCAACTTCCAACGGTGATCAGGAAGATGAAGATGAAGTGGCCGATAGGTGGTTTGGTGTCTCTGACTTTGAGGATGGGTTAGAGGTTGGGGGTGAATGGTTGCAAATAGGGGTGAATGGGTGCAGCTAGGGGTGAATGGTTGCAAGTTGGGGTTACAACGCCATGAATTGTGAAGTGCGCGAGAGGTGAGATTAGAGTTAGGTTAAGGTGAAATGTGAATTGAATTCCTGAAAGATTGAGAAACTAACATATATTTATTTTTTTAATTATTATCGTGCAGATCCGTGGATCGAATACGCGGATGCAGAGCAGATATCCGTAATCCGATCTGATCAGTCGGTAGATCGAATCATATCTGTAATTTTCGGATCATATGCAGATATTTATCGCGGATCTGTATATACGATCTAATCCATAAACACCCCTACAATTCTGAGCTTAGATTATTTTTCTAAAACTTTTAAGAAAACTTGTCTGTTTACCACTTTTAGTTATATTTTATCTTTTATTATAAAAATAATTATTCAAATAAAAATAATAATATATTATAATATTTTAGAGTTAAAAAATTCAGTTAACAAATTTAGTTCCTCAAAACTTTTAAAAATTTATTTTGACCCCAAATTTTTCAAAAATTTTACTTTAACCACTTTACTTTTAAAAATTTTGTTTTAACCCCCAATTTTTTTTAATTAACTTTCAATCTCAAAATTATTTCTTAATTATAATTTGGCCATGAAATAAGTAAAACATGAAGGTTTCATGTTCTTCAAGGAACCGAAACAAACTTATAAAAAATTCATTCGATTTTACTTAATTTTTAACTAGTTTTCAATTTTTTCGGTAACTAATTTTTCTCAATGTTTAAAACCAATTTCCAGCCACCAAATCACATTATTTTCATCATGATTCCAGCTTATATTCACCATTAAGCATGGTTGTTAAGTTCGGTTTTCCAGTACCTTCTTAGAACCGAATTATTTCATCAAATTTTTAACATAAATCAACATAATAACACTCAAATTCAAGCACAAATTCATAGTCCAGCAATCACACAACATTGATACATTTATTTATCACAAAAATTACCAAATCATATCTTTGTATGACAGCCACCAAACTAAAATACCATAGAAGCTTTCTGAACAAGAAATCGAGAAAGAAAATGCCAAAAAACGGCTACTTCACCTCTGAGCTCACCTTGGCCGAACCATGCATGAGAGGACAGCAACATCATGCCAAGCTTTCCTCCGTTAAAACTGGTACCATTGTAAAGAGGAAGAAGATACGAATACTTTAATTGATTTAGATTTTTTTACAGTTGTTACAGAACTCAAAATATAAGCTCCGAAGATTTATGTCTCTCTCTCTCTCTCTCTCTCTCTCTCTCTCTCTCTCTCTCTCTCTCTCTCTCTCTCTCTCTCTCTCTCTCTCTCTCTCTCTCTCTCTCTCTCTCTCTCTCTCTCTCTCTCTCTCTCTCTCTCTCTCTCTCTCTCTCTCTCTCTCTCTCTCTCTCTCCTTTCAATTTTTGGTGATCAAGAGCGAAGGAAGAAATTAGATGATATTCTGTTTAATTAGGGAGAATGTGTTATTAAGGCTAGGTGTCAAGGTTCTAGGCTGCTAAGTCAGCAGTTCAAGTTATAAATTCGAGACCAGTTTGTCAAACTGAAACTAATCACGAAAAAGTTAAAACTTCAAAAAGCAGCGTTTTATTATAAAAACTTAGGGCGTTAAAAATGCCACCACAACACTCTCAAAAACTTTCTCTCCTTGAAGTTACAGTAGAGAAACTATCACAATTCACCTCCACATTGACTCAATCAACGTCCACTTCTATGCAACAAACTAGGAGTTTCATGAATGAGACGAGTAAATTTTAAATTTTTTCCTTTTTCCTGTTTTTTTTTTCATGATTTTAAAATTTGTTTGCTTTAGATATTCCAATATAGGTATTCTACTTTTTGAATATTTTTTATTGGAGTTCTTTAGGGTTCTGTGTGGTAGGAAATTACAATGAAATCTCTATTATGTTGTTCCAACTTGGACAACCTAGTTATGCATAAGTCAATTATATATAATATAATAGATAATTAATAAAAAATATTAAATAAGAAAAGTATATATTAATCGTGCATACATGACCACCAACAAAAACTATGATGATATTTTCATAAGACTACAAGTGGATGCATATGATACTTTGTGATAGATTCACAGCATAAATAATGGTACATCTTTGTTAGGATTATTGATCTCTAACACAGTTGTTGCCATTTATCGAAATCCTCCATTATAAGCGGGAGCCACTGAATATGGATAAGGTTATTCGACTTATCTGTAAATAAGTAGCCTCTGATCATCATAAAGGTATAGTTGCTTGAATATTTTTTCAAAGTCTCTACATCTACCTCATGTAAAATATATTGCACCCTATCTCTGAGCCATGTTAACTTAATGGCAAAGACTTTCTTTTAAACCTATGCCCACATAAAAGCCTGGTGCTGAGATCACTATTAATGCACAATTCAAGGTGAAATATCACATCTATCCTACAGCGTGATGGCACCCTATGATAGTTGGAAGGTATGCATCTTAAGCCTTCACTTCTTGACAAAAGCAGATATTAAGGTATTTTCTAAGATCAAAATCTTAAAGTTGTATGCCATGGCCAAAGCCAACCTCCCAAATGAATGGCAAGAGAACGTCTGATAGGGTAAGAATGTGGCTAATCTACCTAACAAATAACATACAAAATCTTTGTAGGAATACAAATTTAAAAAATATATAACATTAATTTATACAAATCCATATTTAAAACATTAAAATAAAAAATATTCGTAAAGCAAAGTTTGATTTGAAACTGCCATATAAATATAAGAATTTTTTTAATTTACATATTTAAAATAATTAAAAATTCAATATCGAACATTTTTTAAATAAATAGCCAACTAAACTACCCTAAATACTTATACTGGCCGAAAAAATTTATTCAAACAACTCGTTACAATCCTAAGCCATCCTATAATCATACTAGCAGAAAAATTATTCTAATCTAACAAGTCATTACAAACCTAAAAAATAATTATCAAATTAAATAACATAATTAAAAATTAATACCAACATCAAAATCCAAAGCTCCTCACATCTCGTTCAATTTATTGATATTCACAAACGGAGTGCGCGTCATTTGATAACTTTGAGATAGGGTTAAAGAAAATTTTTAAGAATGACCAAAACGACACCAAAATTCTAAATTTTTTCTTTGCATAAACATCTCACATATATATCATTTGTAAATAAGATAAGTAAAAAATTCATTTACCGAATAATAGTGTGTAAAAACTAGAAACATAATTTCTCTTAGAAATACATACATTGGTAAAATTATATATTTATTTTAAAAATCCCGCTTTTATTGGTCAAATAATTTTCTATGTATTCATATGTTTACTTTCACATTTAAAAATGTATAATTTATATAATTGACATATTAATTTTAACTTAAATTAAAAGTTATAAGTTTCCATTTTATTCCATGCACACTAGTTATTAAACTTGTGTTAAAATTATATATATATAAAAACATAAAATATTTTGGAAAAAAATTTTTAGGTGGCCAGTATTTTTTTTCAATTTTATCTTATATTTGAACTAATATTAGTCAAATTTTTCATTTTTTACACTAAAACTGTAGGTGTCTCCTAATAGCATACTTATATATATATTTTTTAGTATATACAAATTTATGAACAATATCTAAACTTTAGAATACTTGCATTTTAATGATCTTGAATGCTTAATAGTATATAATAAATTTATTAATCCAAACAAAAAAATATATTTGAGTATTGGTGGTGGATTTTCGATAGAAGGTTAGGAAAGAAAATAAGATAAAATAAAGTGAAATAGAATCAAAAGCAGCAACATATTACATATAACAAAAACAAAACAAAATAAAATAGTAAACTTAATGGAATTGTAAAACTAGAAATGCATGTACTTTTTACGTATACCAAACTTACTTTATATTACCTCATTGCTAAGATGAGCGAGATTAGGATTTATCTTTATTTTTATATTTTAAAATTCTATATAATCAAATATTAGATTTATTTTTCAATTTTAGTTTAATATAGAGGATATTTAATTTTTATTTTCCTTTAGACTTAAATTTACTGTCTTTTTATTATCTCAAAGTGTCGTATGAATATTAAATGAATGAAATATTTCACTATTAGAAAACTAGTTATTATAGACAGATATTTTTGACAGATTTTATCCCATGAAAATACAGACAGATTTTGCGAAGAATTTTTTGTTAAAAATGTAAAAAAATGAATTAACATAAATTACAGACGGAAAAAAATCCGTCGATAATTCTGTTGAAAAAATTAATTTATTTTCGTGGGATATAGTTACCGACAGAAAATCCGTCTACAGTTAAATAAATATAATATTGTGATTTTAATCTGTCTGTAATTTAAAGTATTCCTTCAAAAATATTAAAATAAAGAATTGGTTAACGTTACTCTCAATCCCTCATTTCACTTTTTTGATGTTTTCCTTGGATTACTTCCATGGCTTCTCTCTCTCTCCATTGAAGATGTGACATTTTTCGCTGTCGCCGCCGCCGCAGCCGCTCGCGTCATACGAGCTCCCTCCACCACCGCTCTCATCGCGTTTGCTCCCTTCATCACCATCGTCGCACGAGGTCTCTCTGCCGTGCTCTTGTCTTACGAGCTCCCTCCGCTACCGCTCTCGTCGCTGCTTCTTCTCTCCTCTCCGGAGGTTCTTCATCGTCTCTTCTCATCACCGTTAGTTCAGGTAGGCCTTCGCCTCCTTCTCATCCCTAACCCTAACCCTTCCATTGTGATTCTGTTCTGATTTCATTATCCCTAACCCTAGCCCTAATGCTAACCCTGTCCTTTCCCTGTTTTAATTTGCTTGAAGTTGAAAATCAAAGAATACGATCCACGAGAACTCTTACGGTTGCAAATCAGCTATTGCTGCTGCAAAGAACTGAGTTTCTAAATTCTAAGGTATGAATTTTGTATGTTCCTGTAATTTGTGAAATCTGAAACATAACAATTTATATGATTATGGTATAGAATGAAGTTTGTTTATGAACTATATATTTGAATTGCTGAGATTTTTTTATCTAGAATTTGCATGTTCTTGTTCCTTCCTGTTCATGTTATGACTTATGACGGTTGATTTTGGCTCCTCTTTTTTGTCCTTGTTTGAATCTGCTGAATTGCTTTTTATCAAGTTTTTTAAATTTAGAGTTCTTTACTGAATAGTTATATTAGTTCTCCGCTGAATTTTTTTTATCAAAATTTAGAGTAAAATATAATAGTGAAAAAAAGACGAAAATTAGTTCTTTGTGGACTCTTGAATGATATATGTTGCATTATTTATTTTAGCTTCTGAGCATTTTTACCTATGCTCTGGCTACAATTTTAATAGATTTTTTGATTTTCTTGCAGTGAAACATGATTGTGTATTTGGTACTGACTTGGATTTAAATGAAATAACCTATGTATCAGGGGTATAAGAAGCTTCCTTTCCCCACTTACTGTGCTTTTTTCCTCCCACTCTCATATCAACTCTGAGATTTCGAATATTTTGACAAAGATTTGTTGACAAATTTACATATGACCCGTCATGCCAGGTTCTCCGGGAGCTTAACCATCCCATTGTATATTCTCTATCTCCTGGAACTAGTGTGACACCAGCATTAGCCAAGGATGTCAGTGAGCTAGTAAACATGTATCGTATAACAAGAGATGACTGGGATAACTGGGCTGATATCAATTCTCATTTTGATGTATCAAGGTGATTAAGTTTTTAGCATTTATTTCTGTTCAATATATATTTATTTTGGTATTCAGAATGTTTTGCAATTATGCAGCTTCTTTTACTAGCTCAGCTATCTGAGTTTGTAAACGATGCTTTATTCTTATCAATTTCATGCAAGCAGCCTTCCCAGCCACCTCCTCTCATACTGTCCATTACTATTATCAATGGAGCTACTCCCAAAAGAGCTGGTACCTACTGCTTCCTCTCTCTGATGGTAAAGCCTAGTTTATTGTGAAAAGAAATTAGTGTCTCAAATGCTTCAAAATTGATTATTAAGCTTTATATTTTCTTGTGCTACATTTGCAGTATGTTTGGATGGAACATTGCCTGTCTATCACTTTCATCCTGGATCCGGATCAGGAGCCAATAGTTGGCTCAATGACTTAGAGGTACATTCAAAAAATATATACTTATAGTGTCTCTGTTTCAATAACGAGTCTTAATATTTCAATATGTGTAAGTAATTTGAAGTGTTGTGCCTAATTGTCTTGGTTGCAGGGAGGAGGATGGTGTAATTAATTTTTCCTCTGTAAGATATTAAATTAAAATGAGACTTAACTCACGTTCTACTTTTACATAATTATTCAATTAAATATTTAGATTTCACAATTAACTATTTGTATAAATTTTTTTTTATAGTGTCTGTGTATAAAAACTAAATCCATATAGAATATAAAAAAAATTAATGTTAATCACAAGTTACAAAATAGAGAAAAAGTTTGATAAAATTAATGATATAATTACCATATTAATTAACTAAACTGGAATTATTGTGAAGAAAAACAATAGTGGTGGCCTAATAGGTGAAGTGTGGGACTCAACACTATACAGTCTCTCACCTATGATTGGTCTTGGATTTGGAAGAAGGCCTAGAAAGTAATATGATAAATTTAACTTGTTTAAACAAATTTTTCGAGACTAGTTATTTATGTATCAGGTTGTGAATCCTTATTACTAGCTTCCATGGAATGTTGAATAATAAGGGCAAGAGATTTGAGAGAGTTGAAGGTGTTTGCATGGAACAATATACTTGATGGTTTGGTATTATACTTTGCTTGTAACTAATATTATTATATCTTATCTTAGCTCGTGGCAATTTGAGAAATATTATCCAATTCAACTATAAATTCACTAGCTAGTGTTGGAAATAGAATTCTAAATTTCTAACACTAAATTCAAATTTTGTAAATTAAGTTTAACTTTTTTTTTAAATTAACTTACAATATTTTTAGATTTCATTAATTTATAATGCTAATATCAGTGTGTGGTTTGATTATTCTGATTTAGAGACGATTCACACTGATTTTATTGAAGTTGACCAGTTCACTTGTTTCACTAGATAATACAAAAAGAAATCTGATTTACATTCATATTTCAAAGTACTAGGCATTGTCTTCAAAACTTCTGACTTGGCGGCTTCTCCAATTTTTTTGAAATGCTCTGTCTCAGAACTCAATCGATGGAGTTCTTTCATAATATCCGAAGGGTCACTGGAAACGCACTTGATTTCAGCATCTTTTACCAGTTCTATTTTGAGTTTGGTCTGTTTAAGTTCTTCTTCAAGAGAAGATATTTTCAATGAATTTTGACTAAGCCTTTCGTGGGTTCTCTCAAGCGAGATTCTTTCCTTCTCTAATTTCTTGTTAAGCGATTCGACAGAAGCTCGAACATCATCAAGACCATTAGTAGTTCTTGTTAGGTTCAACTTGGCCAGCTTCAATTCAATTAGTATCCTTCCTAAATACTTATATCTGAAATAGTTTTTATAGATGTGGTATGAATATCTGCTCTTTAACTTATTTCTTAAACATATCCATCATCGTCAAGATTAAATGCTTCCAATTAGTTCTAAAATGATACAGTAGTGAATTATTTTGGCAGATTCAAGGACCAATTTGAGATATTTGATCTTTCAGAACTATTTTGACTATTAATACTATTTTTTAAGGATATAGTCAAGTGAGGAATTCAATGGTATAACACCCCTTTTCCATATACTGTTGCTCTTAGGTGATGGCCATACTTGCAGATTTCATATTGGTTTATCTTCCTGCACCTACCATATTTTTTAGACCGCCGCCTGCAATCAATGCAGGCCCCATTGCTAAGTTCTTCCACAACTGCCCGAATAATGCATTCCAGGTCTCTATATAATCTTGTAGATTATTAATTGATGTTGATTACTTTTGTAATTATTACTGTTATTTTGGTTTCCATACTAATTATTTGTATTGTTCTTAATTTCTTTCCCAGGTTGCTCTCTCTGGGACATCATATTCTTTGTTACAGAGGTTTATTCATCTAATACAAATAGATTTATATCCCTAGTTATTCATCTCACATTCAAATTCTCATTACTTAATATTTTTGTATTATTACATGTTGTATATCAATGAAATGTTTTGCTGAGACACCAAATAAAAAGAACAAAATAACTATAGTAGGCATCTATCTCCTAAACTTGTTGAGTAAGCATTTTCAAGAACGTATGGTGTATGATATTCATGAGTACTTTTTTCCTGGACTGATTTATTGTTCACTTTTGGTTTTTCTTTAGATTGCTGAACCACTAGAAAAATGGCTTACTGAGGACATAGAGAATGGTGTTGTTAATAATGACTAGAATCAGAAAAAATTAGGTGAATTCTTTCAGACTAAATATGATTGGGATCTCCTTGCTGCATGGTCAATCTAGGCATTTGTCCCTGATAAGCAGGTAAATTTACTTGCTCTATTTTTTATTATTTTTATTTTTATGGTTCCGTCTCTGAAATTTTGTGTCATATGTGCAAATATAACGCATAGCCCTAATTTAAAGGGTAAATGCATTTAACTATATTGCTATTCAATGATTAATTAATATATTGCAAATTGATATGAGGTTCTATATATATTTTGGGAGCAGATTTTAGTGGGGTGCATGAGAGGGACCTCTATGTGATAAACCCATCAGAAATGTTAAATTCAAGATTGTTGATGCAAGAATTGCTCTTAAGTCACTTCATAGGGGATCTGGCCAGTTAATTCCAACAGCACGACAAGTAGCCTACTCTTCCTTCCTTATGGCTGCCCCTCGGCTTATGGAACCAGTATATTATATGGAGGTACATTCTTGTTATTTTTAGCTTATAATGATGGCAGCATATCAAATGTAATTGAATGTAATAATTATTTAGTTTCTCTCTTTGACTAACTCATGGTCATATTATTTGCGAAGGCTGTGTATTCAAGCTAATAGTAAGTTGATTTTCATATCTTATACCATAAGCTTATTTACTTTTTTACTGGTTACAGACTGATTTGGAAGAAGAAAAAGCACATGAAATCACCAAGTTACAGGATGCTTTGCATGCAATGCAAATACAGGTAGATGAAGCAAATGCCAGAGCAGTTAAAGAGCGTGAGACAGCACAGAAAGCCACTGAAGAAGCACCACCAATTATTAAGGAGACTCCTGTTCTAGTTCAAGACTCAGCAAAGATTAAAGAAGCACCACCAGGTTCTTTCTCTTTTTCTCCTATTAAACTTGCATCCCCAAATTGAAAGTCACTAAAACTAGACCAGATGTTAAGGTGAGCTTCACTTGTGAATTTGTTACTTGAGATGAGGAATGCACTGTATATAGATTATGTTGTCACTATTTTTTTATTTTTGTCAGAATTTGATACTTGAGAAACAGATGAGAAATGAAAAAATATAAAGAGGCAGAAAAGCCTGAGGCAGGGGATCAATTTAGATGAAGTTCCAATTTTAGAACCTGATTAAGCAACCTTATTGTATATTTTGACTTAATTAGAGGACAATAGTTGATGTATCAATATACTTTGTTGATGTATGGTTGTTACTTATTATTATAGTTGATGTATCAATATACTTTATTTATATTTTGAATTATATTAACTTGCTTGTTTATAGTACTTTTCTTTTAGTTTGATAATACGATGAATTTGTTTATTTTTTGAAATATTATAAATATTCGAATACAAATTAGATAAAAATTTGTATTAAATATATATTTATTTTGTAAGAAAAACAAGTTTATTTTACAATAGAAAAATAAAAAAAATTATTTTACTTTACTAACGAATTTATAGACGGATTTTCTATCTGTATTCAGAGTTTAGGATGATTTTCCAAAGTTTCAATTACAGACAGAAAATCTGTTGCCAATTACCGACAGAAAATCCGTCAAAAAGTTCGACGTTAGGGAACTGGATGGGATAATTTACCGAGGGAAAATCCATTGGTAAATAATTTTTGACGAGGCTTTTACAGAGGGACAAAATCAATCTATAATTTCGCCAGTAAACAAAAATTCGTCTGTAATAAAGACTAAATCTGTCTGTATTAAGCAATTTTCTAGTTGTGTTTGTTGTTATATAAAAAAAATAAAAGCGTACGATATGTTTCGAGGGTTACCTAAAACTGGATTGTTTTTTGGGGCTGAACTTGAGGTCCAGACTCCTTTTGATGCAGCGTCTGGCTTCCTCTAGTATCGAGGTGCTGCCGTCCAAGTTTCTTGTGAGGAGGTAGGGGTGGTACCTGCAAGGGACTCTGATACTTAAGTTAGTTAGGGTTTAACCAGATTTTAGTAAATTAGGTTCTGAATATACCTAAGGTTATCAGTGTATTTATAGTAGAAGCAATAGCCACTCTTTTTAGTGTAGTTCCACATTTGATGGTGGATTGCCATTCCCTTTATCTTGGAAAGTTGTTGAGATCTTCCTTCTAAATAAAGGGAAAGATAGTAGGAGATATCTTAGGAGTTAGTTACTTATTCAAATAAGCAGAGCTGGTTTCCTTATCGTCGAGCCTGACCTCTTTAAGGTCAGGTAGATGCAGGTCATGTTGGTTCCCTTAATTAGGCTTTATCCCATTTAGGCCTATCTTTGTTTTTGGGTCAGGGTATGAACACTGCTCCTACTTGAGTCCGAGCTTTAATGAGGTTGAACTCGAGCACTTGTAGATTTTCCTAATCTTTGGGTGTTGGCATATCACGTCGAGTGTGCCGCCTTCCTGGGATAAGTCGGGTACTCAACGTGTTTTTTGAAAATCCGAAGTGTTACATCTTTTTGTAGTACTACGCACGTTATTTCTCTGGTTACTTGGGTAATCGTGCGTCATAAATAAGGGGATATGAAATTACTCCCTTGCCCCTAGTACCTTATAAATATCAAAACTCTTTCTCTTTCTTCTTTTTGCTTCTTTGGAACCATTTCATCTTTGTTTTCTCTTAAAAGTTCTTCATTACCCCCTTTTTCAAGATTTCTTTATCTTGAATCTGTGTTTTGGAATTTTTGTTCGTTTATTGGAGATTTTGGATCGTACGTGTTCTTGTTGTTTGCATTTTCATCGTTGCTTACTCCTCCTTTTCAAGGTTAGTTCTTTATTTTCTGCAACTTGTATACTTACTAGATAATATGCTTTTGGTTTAGAAACCTTTTTGCCATTGGTGTTGGTAATGATTTCTTGTTGGTAATTGTTTGGAGATTGACGAATGGATTTTTGATGGTTTAGAATTCACAAATGAATTCTCGTTGCAAGTATAGTTTCTAAACCAATCATTAATCCTTTCATACAAAAAGTTGTTTGTCACTAAAACAAACCCCTAAATTTATAAACCGAAGTATTCAAACCTCGGGTCGTTCTCCCTAGGAATTGCAATAAAGTGTCTTGTTATTGGTTTGAGTTGTTTTGGGGTTTTGGATAAGAGACATGAAAGTAAATGGCAATGAAAATAAACTAACAACTAAAAAAGGCTCTTGGTAAGGTATGAGAACTAGAAGTTCTATCCTAGTTATCCTTCTCAATTGTGATGAGAATTGTTCATTGCTACCACTTAGTTAACCCTTGCTAATAAAGGAAAGTCAAGTGGATGAATTGACTTGAGCCACAAGTCCTAGCCAACTCCCAAGGAAAGACTAGCTTTAGTGCACTCCAAACCAATTAGCAATCTCTCCAATTACCAATCAACAAAGGAATTAGATAACTCAAGTGTCACTAATTACTCTACCTAGGCCAAGAGGAACAAAATCTATACTATATCTAAAAGAGACATTTCAACAAACACATAAAGTGCAATGGAAGTAAACATTATTAAATGCAAGAATTAAAGAGAGATCTAACTACAAAAGCAAGAGATCAACAATAGAAAAGCAAAGAAGAACAATTATTATGAATTACCTCTTATTGAATTGAAAGAAAATGGAAGGAACAATAGTAGATCTACAACAAAGTATAAGAACAACATAAGGGAAATTACAATAAAAGAATGGAAGAAGATGAATCTAACAACAAGGAATTGAGAAGATAGAAGTAGAAGAAGATGAATCTAAATCTAGATCTAAGAGCTAAACCTAATCCTAATCCTAATTCTAGAGAGAAGAGAGAGCTTCTCTCTCTAGAAACTACTTCTAACTAATCCTAATGAGTGTGTAATGATTGGAATCCCCTTTGCTCTTCAATCCTTGGCTTTAAATAGCATCTTTGGCGCCAAAGTTGGTTGCAATTGGGCCCCACAACCCTTCAGAATTCGTTGGCCACGTTTTCATTAAAAGAATCATAAAACGGCACCGACGCGTACGCGCACAGCACGCGTACGCGTCCATGGGGTGATTCGCAGGTGCGCGCAAGCGCCAGGTGCGCGCGCGCGTCCATGGGCAAGTTCAACTTCTTTGACTTTTCATGATTTCTCCACTTTGCATACTTTCCTCTTCACTCCTTTGATCCATTCCTAGCCTTTTCAATCTGAAATCACTAACAAACATATCAAGGCATCTAGTGGAATCAAAGGTGAATTGAATTTAGCTAATTTAAGGTCTAGAAAGCATGTTTTCACATCTAAGCACAAATTAGGAGACAATCACAAAACTATGCTATTTCATTAAATAAATGTGGGTAAAAGGTTATAAAATCCCCTAAAATTAATACAAGATAAACGTCAAATTGGGGTTTGTCAACCTCCCCACACTTAAACCAAGCATGTCCTCATGCATAAACCAAGAGAAAGCAAAGGGTATGGCACTTATTTAATGGAACTAACTAAATGCAATCTACCTATATGCAACTATCTACATGTATACAATTGCTTGGTCAAAATAAATTAATTCCCAAGAAGCATATATAAGCACAAGGGCAAAAGGTATTAATAACCATGCCAAACCACAATTGAATTGAGCTATTAAATATTTTTACAAACTTGCATGAAAGTTATGATCATAGATGAAAACATGTAATTGAGCATCAAACCCTCACCGGTAGTGTTTGCACTCTATTCGCTCAAGTGTTTAGGGTTGATTCTCTCAATTCTCTCCTAATCATGCTTGCTAAGATTTGTTTTTCTTCTAACAATCAACAAATATTTCATGCATGCATACATATATCATGAGGTCTTTTCATAGGTTGTAATGGGGCTAGGGTCAAGGTAGGATGCATATTTGGTTAAGTGAGCTTGGAATTTGAATCTTTGATAAGCTTAAGCTTCCCACCGAGCCTATGACATCCTATACAATTAAGTTCTAACCTAACTACCCCTTTTTCACTTTTTCACATACTCATGTATCCCTTTTCATTTCACACACATATGCATTGATTTTATTGAGCTACACTTTGCTTTGGGGCATTTTGTCCCCTTTTTATTGCTTTTTCTTTTTCTTCTTTTTCTTTCTTTTTCTATTTTTTTCTTTTTTTCTTTTCCATATTATTTTTCTTTTCTTTTTCTTTTGTTTTTTCTCATTTTTTTTCTTAATATGTACAAGAACCTTAATGCATAAGGTTTTACATTTCATCAATACATGAGTATGTACCCAATTCCCAATATTTCCAATAATAATACAAAACTACCCTTTTATTCACCCAATGTTCCAAGGTTCCCACACTTGAATGATACTCACACACACTAGCCTAAGCTAATCAAAGATCCAAATAAGGACATTTATTGTTTTTCGCTTTAAGGCTTGTAATGTGCTAAAATAATAACAAGTGGGTTAAGCGTAGGCTCAAATTTGGCTAACAAAGGAAGATAAAAGGTAAGGCTTTTGGGTAAGTGAGCTAATGAAATGATGGCCTCAATCATATAAATGCATGAATACACAAAATAATGGACATAAAGAATCAAACAAATCAAAGATTACAATCATAGAAAGAGAATAATGCACACAAGAATGGAAAAATAAGTGGTTATAGGATGTAACCACACCATTAGGCTCAAAACTCACTTGCTTGTGTTCTTAGCTCAAAAACATGATCCACAATATATATAATTCAAGCAAGTTCTATGAAAAGTTTTTTTTACTCAAATCAATTGAGGTGCCCTATAGCTAGAAATCCTTGAAAAATTTCATTATTTTGACTAAGCTTATTGTGTATATGTATGCAAAAATTAAGAAAATGCAAGTAAAAATCCTAAAATCCTAGAATGAAATGCAAAAGTGTTGGGATTAGAAACTTGTCACTCAAAATCGTCGAACGGTCGGACGACCTCCCCACACTTAAAAGTTTGCACCGTCCTCGGTGCACTCAAAGATGAGCAAGGGGGTACGGCGACTCTCCGGATTGCTACGTGTTCTTAGTCTTGCTTCTGTTATTGCTTGTGGTGCATTCGTCATGAAAAACAAAAATATAACACCATAAGAGGAGAAGATATAAAAGCAAGGAAGCATACTTTGTTGGAACGAGGTAAATCACTAGAAATGAGTGAGTGAATTAGTGTGACATGAATGATGAATAAGTGTGTGAATTCTAAATTGCGCGGTTTAGAACACACATTAGCCTAAAAGTTATGTCACACAAGAAGCATGCACTTCACTTATTCTAGTGTGCTTGAGATGCTTTAAGTAAACTTGTAAGGTAAAACAAGCATTAGAGAAGCATGGAAGCATTCAAGCTAAAACATATGGATGCATATGATCATGAAACACAATGCATTAAGGTAAATGCACAACATCATCTATCAAGAAGAGGTTGCCTAATCACAAAATAAGGCTCAAATCACATGGTGGCCAAATCATGTAATTCAAGAAGAGTTACAAGCTCGAAGGCAATTCTCATCACTTGGTATTCTAAAAAGGTAGGCATGAAAAACTCAAAACCAAGTAGCAAAATATAACCTCAATCATAGGATCCAACAAAGATTATCTAAAAACATTAATGCTAAATTAGCATTTAGGCAATAAGGGGGAAGCAATGCATAGTAAACAAAGTCAATAATCCAACACTTATGATGAAAAGAGAGAAAATAAAATGAAAACTAAACTAAAACTAACTAATATAAATGGTTATCCATGGTGTTTGGAAGTGTTAGATGAGGGGTAGAAGAAGGGAAGAAGAAAGGAGAAGGAAAGAAATGGAAAGAGGAGAAGAAAAGAAGTGGATGGAAGAAAGGGCATCCACGCGTACGCACGCATTTTGCGCGCGCGTGGATGGTTTATTTCGAGAGTGGCGCGTACGCGTCATGTGCGCGTACGCGCAAGTGGGGTTGTGCCAAAGGCACAACGCGCGCACAGTGCGGGCCTAACTCTCTGGAAAATGTATGGAATGTGGAACTTCTCAATCCACGCGTACGCACGCATGGCGCGCGTGCGTGGATGGTCCAAAATGCATGATGTGCGCGTACGCGTGAAGTGCGCGTACGCGTGGATGGTGCTCTGTTTTTCAAAAAATTTTTGCTATGTTTTTGCACCAATCTAAGCATTCTAAACCTCCAAGCATCTACCAGAACACCATAAAACCTTATTTAACATATTAAACTACCAAATATACTCAACTAACTAAACAAAACATGAGATTAGACTAATTCTACCAAATATTTACAAAAGAGAAAATGAAAAGAAGTTACCATGGTGGGTTGTCTCCCACCTAGCACTTTTGTTTATTGTCCTTAAGTTGGACTTATGGGGAGCTTCTCTCAAGGTGGCATGTGCTTGTACTCATCTTGGAACTTCCACCAATGCTTGGACTTCCAATAAGCTCCATCATTCAAGATTAATATCTCCAAGCTTTGATGGAGTTCTTCACAAACCATGGGCTCCCAATGTTGATCCTCATGTGTTCCCGGATCCCATATTTTGTCTTCACACCCATCTCCAAGTTGATTATCATTAATCCATGTGGATGGTGAGCAAGGTGAATTCTCAACAAAGTGACCAAACATCCTTCTAGACCCATGTACTCTAGTTATACACCAACCTTTGCTATCAAGCTTTGGACATGTAACCATGGTGAACCTAGGATGGAATTTCCAACCACTAACCATCTCCTTTTTACTCTTAAAGCCACAAATATATCTAAGTTGACCATCCGTTTCAAGCAAACCATATTCAAGGGGAATAATAAAGCTTGAGTATAAGGAATTTACCCACTTGAATGAGAGAGTGGATGGTGGTGGCTTGGAGAGAGGTATTTCCAATGTGCTAGTAAACTCCACTCCCTTGTTTTCTTCCTTGATTGCCTCCACCTTTTCACAAACTTTTTCACTTTCAATCCTTTGTTCATCAACTTCATCTAACTCTTCTCCATCACTCAAGTCATAAATGGGAGGTTGAGAGAAATCTACCTCCACATCACTTTCAAATTCATTGGGAGAAGGTTCTTCAAATTCAAAGGATTCTTCACCAAGAAGATTGGATGCATGATTTTCATCACCAAGGGAACTCAATTCTTGCTTCATTCTCTCCAAGTCTTCATATAGAATATGCCTTGGAGGTTGTGCACATTCCTCCTCAACATCAAATTTACTCTTCTTGGAGGGATTTTCTTTGATTTTAGCTTCCCATGGAGGTTCCGCATCTCCTAAGTCTTCAACCACTTCTTCCTTTTCTTCAATAATCATAGGCTTCTCCAATTGTTCTAACACAAAGTAGCCTTCCTCCTTCTCCACCGGAGTCTCCAATCTCTCCTTCATGCTATGCTCTTCAATTGATTCTCCACATGTAACCATAGGAGTGCCTTGAGTACTCAAATATTGGGAGACTAAATTGCTTACTACCTTGGTCAAAGTAGCCATAAATTCTAGTGTCTCCCTTTGCATTTCTCCTTGCCCTTGAAGTATAAGGCTAAGGATTTCATCCATTGAAGATTGGAGTGGATAAGAGGGTTCATTGTCTTGGAGGAAGGGTTCATTATAGGAAGGTGGTTCTTCTTGGTAAGGTGGTGGTGTGTATTGAGGTGGTTCTTGGGAGTAGTAATCTTGGAATTGTGGTTCCATGTATGGCTCATATGGTTCAAAAGGAGGTTGGTATGGTGGGTAAGGATCATGGTCATATGGAGGTGTTTGGTGAAAATAGGCTTGAGAGTGTGGTTGAGATTCATGTTGAGGATATGGATCATAAGCATATGGTGGTGGTTCTTGAAAGTCACAAGGAGATTCACCATAGCCATTTGATTGGTATGCATCATAGAATGGCTCTTCTTCATAGTGCATTGGTGGGGGTTGTTGCCATGAGGATTGATCATATGCATATGGCTCCTCCCACCTTTGGTTGTCCCATCCTTGATACATATCTCTATTATAGTCCTCATCACCTACAACATAATTGTAATCACACTCATAGCCAAAATGAGAATTCATGGTAGCAAGAGGAAATAAAAATCAAAAGCTAATAGAAAACAAGAGAAACAACTCTACAACTAGCAAATAAAGCAAAAAATCAAGCTATTCACAATATTCACATATATACAATAACCAATAACATAACACCATTGCAATTCCCCGGCAACGGCGCCATTTTGACGAATGGATTTTTGATGGTTTAGAATTCACAAATGAATTCTCGTTGCAAGTATAGTTTCTAAACCAATCATTAATCCTTTCATACAAAAAGTTGTTTGTCACTAAAACAAACCCCTAAATTTATAAACCGAAGTATTCAAACCTCGGGTCGTTCTCCCTAGGAATTGCAATAAAGTGTCTTGTTATTGGTTTGAGTTGTTTTGGGGTTTTGGATAAGAGACATGAACGTAAATGGCAATGAAAATAAACTAACAACTAAAAAAGGCTCTTGGTAAGGTATGAGAACTAGAAGTTCTATCCTAGTTATCCTTCTCAATTGTGATGAGAATTGTTCATTGCTACCACTTAGTTAACCCTTGCTAATAAAGGAAAGTCAAGTGGATGAATTGACTTGAGCCACAAGTCCTAGCCAACTCCCAAGGAAAGACTAGCTTTAGTGCACTCCAAACCAATTAGCAATCTCTCCAATTACCAATCAACAAAGGAATTAGATAACTCAAGTGTCACTAATTACTCTACCTAGGCCAAGAGGAACAAAATCTATACTATATCTAAAAGAGACATTTCAACAAACACATAAAGTGCAATGGAAGTAAACATTATTAAATGCAAGAATTAAAGAGAGATCTAACTACAAAAGCAAGAGATCAACAATAGAAAAGCAAAGAAGAACAATTATTATGAATTACCTCTTATTGAATTGAAAGAAAATGGAAGGAACAATAGTAGATCTACAACAAAGTATAAGAACAACATAAGGGAAATTACAATAAAAGAATGGAAGAAGATGAATCTAACAACAAGGAATTGAGAAGATAGAAGTAGAAGAAAATGAATCTAAATCTAGATCTAAGAGCTAAACCTAATCCTAATCCTAATTCTAGAGAGAAGAGAGAGCTTCTCTCTCTAGAAACTACTTCTAACTAATCCTAATGAGTGTGTAATGATTGGAATCCCCTTTGCTCTTCAATCCTTGGCTTTAAATAGCATCTTTGGCGCCAAAGTTGGTTGCAATTGGGCCCCACAACCCTTCAGAATTCGTTGGCCACGTTTTCATTAAAAGAATCATAAAACGGCACCGACGCGTACGCGCACAGCACGCGTACGCGTCCATGGGGTGATTCGCAGGTGCGCGCAAGCGCCAGGTGCGCGCGCGCGTCCATGGGCAAGTTCAACTTCTTTGACTTTTCATGATTTCTCCACTTTGCATACTTTCCTCTTCACTCCTTTGATCCATTCCTAGCCTTTTCAATCTGAAATCACTAACAAACATATCAAGGCATCTAGTGGAATCAAAGGTGAATTGAATTTAGCTAATTTAAGGTCTAGAAAGCATGTTTTCACATCTAAGCACAAATTAGGAGACAATCACAAAACTATGCTATTTCATTAAATAAATGTGGGTAAAAGGTTATAAAATCCCCTAAAATTAATACAAGATAAACGTCAAATTGGGGTTTGTCAACCTCCCCACACTTAAACCAAGCATGTCCTCATGCATAAACCAAGAGAAAGCAAAGGGTATGGCACTTATTTAATGGAACTAACTAAATGCAATCTACCTATATGCAACTATCTACATGTATACAATTGCTTGGTCAAAATAAATTAATTCCCAAGAAGCATATATAAGCACAAGGGCAAAAGGTATTAATAACCATGCCAAACCACAATTGAATTGAGCTATTAAATATTTTTACAAACTTGCATGAAAGTTATGATCATAGATGAAAACATGTAATTGAGCATCAAACCCTCACCGGTAGTGTTTGCACTCTATTCGCTCAAGTGTTTAGGGTTGATTCTCTCAATTCTCTCCTAATCATGCTTGCTAAGATTTGTTTTTCTTCTAACAATCAACAAATATTTCATGCATGCATACATATATCATGAGGTCTTTTCATAGGTTGTAATGGGGCTAGGGTCAAGGTAGGATGCATATTTGGTTAAGTGAGCTTGGAATTTGAATCTTTGATAAGCTTAAGCTTCCCACCGAGCCTATGACATCCTATACAATTAAGTTCTAACCTAACTACCCCTTTTTCACTTTTTCACATACTCATGTATCCCTTTTCATTTCACACACATATGCATTGATTTTATTGAGCTACACTTTGCTTTGGGGCATTTTGTCCCCTTTTTATTGCTTTTTCTTTTTCTTCTTTTTCTTTCTTTTTCTATTTTTTTCTTTTTTTTCTTTTCCATATTATTTTTCTTTTCTTTTTCTTTTGTTTTTTCTCATTTTTTTTCTTAATATGTACAAGAACCTTAATGCATAAGGTTTTACATTTCATCAATACATGAGTATGTACCCAATTCCCAATATTTCCAATAATAATACAAAACTACCCTTTTATTCACCCAATGTTCCAAGGTTCCCACACTTGAATGATACTCACACACACTAGCCTAAGCTAATCAAAGATCCAAATAAGGACATTTATTGTTTTTCGCTTTAAGGCTTGTAATGTGCTAAAATAATAACAAGTGGGTTAAGCGTAGGCTCAAATTTGGCTAACAAAGGAAGATAAAAGGTAAGGCTTTTGGGTAAGTGAGCTAATGAAATGATGGCCTCAATCATATAAATGCATGAATACACAAAATAATGGACATAAAGAATCAAACAAATCAAAGATTACAATCATAGAAAGAGAATAATGCACACAAGAATGGAAAAATAAGTGGTTATAGGATGTAACCACACCATTAGGCTCAAAACTCACTTGCTTGTGTTCTTAGCTCAAAAACATGATCCACAATATATATAATTCAAGCAAGTTCTATGAAAAGTTTTTTTTACTCAAATCAATTGAGGTGCCCTATAGCTAGAAATCCTTGAAAAATTTCATTATTTTGACTAAGCTTATTCTGTATATGTATGCAAAAATTAAGAAAATGCAAGTAAAAAATCCTAAAATCCTAGAATGAAATGCAAAAGTGTTGGGATTAGAAACTTGTCACCCAAAATCGTCGAACGGTCGGACGACCTCCCCACACTTAAAAGTTTGCACCGTCCTCGGTGCACTCAAAGATGAGCAAGGGGGTACGGCGACTCTCCGGATTGCTACGTGTTCTTAGTCTTGCTTCTGTTATTGCTTGTGGTGCATTCGTCATGAAAAACAAAAATATAACACCATAAGAGGAGAAGATATAAAAGCAAGGAAGCATACTTTGTTGGAACGAGGTAAATCACTAGAAATGAGTGAGTGAATTAGTGTGACATGAATGATGAATAAGTGTGTGAATTCTAAATTGCGCGGTTTAGAACACACATTAGCCTAAAAGTTATGTCACACAAGAAGCATGCACTTCACTTATTCTAGTGTGCTTGAGATGCTTTAAGTAAACTTGTAAGGTAAAACAAGCATTAGAGAAGCATGGAAGCATTCAAGCTAAAACATATGGATGCATATGATCATGAAACACAATGCATTAAGGTAAATGCACAACATCATCTATCAAGAAGAGGTTGCCTAATCACAAAATAAGGCTCAAATCACATGGTGGCCAAATCATGTAATTCAAGAAGAGTTACAAGCTCGAAGGCAATTCTCATCACTTGGTATTCTAAAAAGGTAGGCATGAAAAACTCAAAACCAAGTAGCAAAATATAACCTCAATCATAGGATCCAACAAAGATTATCTAAAAACATTAATGCTAAATTAGCATTTAGGCAATAAGGGGGAAGCAATGCATAGTAAACAAAGTCAATAATCCAACACTTATGATGAAAAGAGAGAAAATAAAATGAAAACTAAACTAAAACTAACTAATATAAATGGTTATCCATGGTGTTTGGAAGTGTTGGATGAGGGGTAGAAGAAGGGAAGAAGAAAGGAGAAGGAAAGAAATGGAAAGAGGAGAAGAAAAGAAGTGGATGGAAGAAAGGGCATCCGCGCGTACGCACGCATTGCGCGCGCGCGCGGATGGTTTATTTCGAGAGTGGCGCGTACGCGTCATGTGCGCGTACGCGCAAGTGGGGTTGTGCCAAAGGCACAACGCGCGCACAGTGCGGGCCTAACTCTCTGGAAAATGTATGGAATGTGGAACTTCTCAATCCACGCGTACGCACGCATGGCGCGCGTGCGTGGATGGTCCAAAATGCATGATGTGCGCGTACGCGTGAAGTGCGCGTACGCGTGGATGGTGCTCTGTTTTTCAAAAAATTTTTGCTATGTTTTTGCACCAATCTAAGCATTCTAAACCTCCAAGCATCTACCAGAACACCATAAAACCTTATTTAACATATTAAACTACCAAATATACTCAACTAACTAAACAAAACATGAGATTAGACTAATTCTACCAAATATTTACAAAAGAGAAAATGAAAAGAAGTTACCATGGTGGGTTGTCTCCCACCTAGCACTTTTGTTTATTGTCCTTAAGTTGGACTTATGGGGAGCTTCTCTCAAGGTGGCATGTGCTTGTACTCATCTTGGAACTTCCACCAATGCTTGGACTTCCAATAAGCTCCATCATTCAAGATTAATATCTCCAAGCTTTGATGGAGTTCTTCACAAACCATGGGCTCCCAATGTTGATCCTCATGTGTTCCCGGATCCCATATTTTGTCTTCACACCCATCTCCAAGTTGATTATCATTAATCCATGTGGATGGTGAGCAAGGTGAATTCTCAACAAAGTGACCAAACATCCTTCTAGACCCATGTACTCTAGTTATACACCAACCTTTGCTATCAAGCTTTGGACATGTAACCATGGTGAACCTAGGATGGAATTTCCAACCACTAACCATCTCCTTTTTACTCTTAAAGCCACAAATATATCTAAGTTGACCATCCGTTTCAAGCAAACCATATTCAAGGGGAATAATAAAGCTTGAGTATAAGGAATTTACCCACTTGAATGAGAGAGTGGATGGTGGTGGCTTGGAGAGAGGTATTTCCAATGTGCTAGTAAACTCCACTCCCTTGTTTTCTTCCTTGATTGCCTCCACCTTTTCACAAACTTTTTCACTTTCAATCCTTTGTTCATCAACTTCATCTAACTCTTCTCCATCACTCAAGTCATAAATGGGAGGTTGAGAGAAATCTACCTCCACATCACTTTCAAATTCATTGGGAGAAGGTTCTTCAAATTCAAAGGATTCTTCACCAAGAAGATTGGATGCATGATTTTCATCACCAAGGGAACTCAATTCTTGCTTCATTCTCTCCAAGTCTTCATATAGAATATGCCTTGGAGGTTGTGCACATTCCTCCTCAACATCAAATTTACTCTTCTTGGAGGGATTTTCTTTGATTTTAGCTTCCCATGGAGGTTCCGCATCTCCTAAGTCTTCAACCACTTCTTCCTTTTCTTCAATAATCATAGGCTTCTCCAATTGTTCTAACACAAAGTAGCCTTCCTCCTTCTCCACCGGAGTCTCCAATCTCTCCTTCATGCTATGCTCTTCAATTGATTCTCCACATGTAACCATAGGAGTGCCTTGAGTACTCAAATATTGGGAGACTAAATTGCTTACTACCTTGGTCAAAGTAGCCATAAATTCTAGTGTCTCCCTTTGCATTTCTCCTTGCCCTTGAAGTATAAGGCTAAGGATTTCATCCATTGAAGATTGGAGTGGATAAGAGGGTTCATTGTCTTGGAGGAAGGGTTCATTATAGGAAGGTGGTTCTTCTTGGTAAGGTGGTGGTGTGTATTGAGGTGGTTCTTGGGAGTAGTAATCTTGGAATTGTGGTTCCATGTATGGCTCATATGGTTCAAAAGGAGGTTGGTATGGTGGGTAAGGATCATGGTCATATGGAGGTGTTTGGTGAAAATAGGCTTGAGAGTGTGGTTGAGATTCATGTTGAGGATATGGATCATAAGCATATGGTGGTGGTTCTTGAAAGTCACAAGGAGATTCACCATAGCCATTTGATTGGTATGCATCATAGAATGGCTCTTCTTCATAGTGCATTGGTGGGGGTTGTTGCCATGAGGATTGATCATATGCATATGGCTCCTCCCACCTTTGGTTGTCCCATCCTTGATACATATCTCTATTATAGTCCTCATCACCTACAACATAATTGTAATCACACTCATAGCCAAAATGAGAATTCATGGTAGCAAGAGGAAATAAAAATCAAAAGCTAATAGAAAACAAGAGAAACAACTCTACAACTAGCAAATAAAGCAAAAAATCAAGCTATTCACAATATTCACATATATACAATAACCAATAACATAACACCATTGCAATTCCCCGGCAACGGCGCCATTTTGACGAATGGATTTTTGATGGTTTAGAATTCACAAATGAATTCTCGTTGCAAGTATAGTTTCTAAACCAATCATTAATCCTTTCATACAAAAAGTTGTTTGTCACTAAAACAAACCCCTAAATTTATAAACCGAAGTATTCAAACCTCGGGTCGTTCTCCCTAGGAATTGCAATAAAGTGTCTTGTTATTGGTTTGAGTTGTTTTGGGGTTTTGGATAAGAGACATGAAAGTAAATGGCAATGAAAATAAACTAACAACTAAAAAAGGCTCTTGGTAAGGTATGAGAACTAGAAGTTCTATCCTAGTTATCCTTCTCAATTGTGATGAGAATTGTTCATTGCTACCACTTAGTTAACCCTTGCTAATAAAGGAAAGTCAAGTGGATGAATTGACTTGAGCCACAAGTCCTAGCCAACTCCCAAGGAAAGACTAGCTTTAGTGCACTCCAAACCAATTAGCAATCTCTCCAATTACCAATCAACAAAGGAATTAGATAACTCAAGTGTCACTAATTACTCTACCTAGGCCAAGAGGAACAAAATCTATACTATATCTAAAAGAGACATTTCAACAAACACATAAAGTGCAATGGAAGTAAACATTATTAAATGCAAGAATTAAAGAGAGATCTAACTACAAAAGCAAGAGATCAACAATAGAAAAGCAAAGAAGAACAATTATTATGAATTACCTCTTATTGAATTGAAAGAAAATGGAAGGAACAATAGTAGATCTACAACAAAGTATAAGAACAACATAAGGGAAATTACAATAAAAGAATGGAAGAAGATGAATCTAACAACAAGGAATTGAGAAGATAGAAGTAGAAGAAAATGAATCTAAATCTAGATCTAAGAGCTAAACCTAATCCTAATCCTAATTCTAGAGAGAAGAGAGAGCTTCTCTCTCTAGAAACTACTTCTAACTAATCCTAATGAGTGTGTAATGATTGGAATCCCCTTTGCTCTTCAATCCTTAGCTTTAAATAGCATCTTTGGCGCCAAAGTTGGTTGCAATTGGGCCCCACAACCCTTCAGAATTCGTTGGCCACGTTTTCATTAAAAGAATCATAAAACGGCACCGACGCGTACGCGCACAGCACGCGTACGCGTCCATGGGGTGATTCGCAGGTGCGCGCAAGCGCCAGGTGCGCGCGCGCGTCCATGGGCAAGTTCAACTTCTTTGACTTTTCATGATTTCTCCACTTTGCATACTTTCCTCTTCACTCCTTTGATCCATTCCTAGCCTTTTCAATCTGAAATCACTAACAAACATATCAAGGCATCTAGTGGAATCAAAGGTGAATTGAATTTAGCTAATTTAAGGTCTAGAAAGCATGTTTTCACATCTAAGCACAAATTAGGAGACAATCACAAAACTATGCTATTTCATTAAATAAATGTGGGTAAAAAGTTATAAAATCCCCTAAAATCAATACAAGATAAACGTCAAATTGGGGTTTGTCAGAGATTCTATATTCTTCCCTTAAATATTAGAAATCTTGAAAATTTGTTCTTTTACTTGAATGTTGATTGTTGTTGTTGTGAATCTAAATATGGATTTTTATTCTACGTTGCCCCTAAATGGTTCCTTTCTGCGTTCTTGAAGATGACGCCATTTCCACACTTGATAATGTTGTGTGTTTGTTTTACATACCATAACGTTCTCTTTGTGTTGTTAAAAATGACCTAACCTCTAGCAATTTTGTCTTAATGCTTTTCTTTTGTCTGACTTGTAGTGATGAATTTCTTTTTCTTGTATTGTAGGTATAGCTTTTATGTCTCGTTTAATAATTCACAACATGTCATTTAAAGTCCCGTCCGATCTATCCTGGGTAGATATATTTGTTCTTTCTCCCATCCCTGTTATTGATAACGAATATGCTGAGATCTTTTGTAGGCATCATAGGTTATGTCTAAATCGGGATGATAAGAGAAAATATGAGATTGTAGTTGTCGATCCTGAAGAAAGGATTTATTTTTCCCAACTTGATATGTTCAAAAACCACTTCATATATGTGTATAATTGTTTCTTCAAAAAATTGGGAGTTAGCCTTCCTTTTTCTGACTTTGAATTTGAGGTCCTTAAACTCTTAATGCTACCATTTTCCAGCTTCATCCCAACTCTTGGGGTTTTCTGAAGATTTATCAATTTTTTTATCATGAACTTGACATCCCTCCTTCTATTAAAGTTTTCTTTTACCTTTTTGTTCTTATAAAATCTTTTAGCTCTAAGAAACAAGGCTGGGTTTCCTTTCGAGCTATTCAAGGGAGGAAGATCTTTGCTATTTTTGATGATTTTTTCCATGATTTCAAAAATTACTTCTTTAAAATCTGATCTGTTGAGGGTGTGTGACCTTTCTTTTTTTATGAGAGGGATGATGCCCTTTTTTCATTATATTAGGAGGAGAACCCTCTAGTTGTTAGGTATGTTTTGGAGGACTCGGATGAGGTTGAGTATAGTGTAGTCACCTTATTCCTGGAGTGTTGAGCTCCTAATCTGGACACCAAGAAGTATTTAGGAAATCCAAGCTAAATAACGTCTGAGCTAGGTAGTATTTCTTTTTATTTTTGTAGTAAAATTTTACTTATTGTTTTGTTGGCTAATGTAATCCAACTTTGATGTCGTGCAAAAATATAGTTGAAAAGTCAGTGGTGCACAAAATTATGATAACACTTTTCACAACTTGCATAACTAACCAGCAGGTGCACTAGGTCGTCCAAGTAATACCGTACGTGAGTAAGGGTCGATCCCATAGAGATTGTCGGCTTGAAGCAAGCTATGGTCATCTTGTAAATCTCAGTCAGGCAGATTCAAATGGTCATGAGTTTTGATAATTAAAAGATAAAGGAAACATAAAATAAAGATAGAAGTACTTATGTAATTCATTGGTAGGAGTTTCAGATAAGGGTATGAAGATGCTTTGCTCCTTCTGAACCTCTGCTTTCCTACTGCATTCATCCAGTCATGCGCACTCCTTTCCATGGTAAGCTGTATCTTGGGGATCACCGTTGTCAATGGCTACTGTCCGTCCTCTCAGTGAAAATGGTCCAAATGCGTTGTCACCACAGGGCTAATCATCTGTCGGTTCTCACTCATGTTAGAATAGGATCCATTGATCTTTTTGCGTCTGTCACTATGCCCAACACTCGCGAGTTTGAAGCTCGTCACAGTCAACCCATCCCAGATCCTACTCGGAATACCACAGACAAGGTTTAGACTTTTTGGATCTCAAAAATGCTGGCAATTGATTCTAGCTTATACCACGAAGACTCTGATCTCACAGAATGGAGGGCTCTGTTGTCAGGAGAGGCAACCATGCGTCGTGAACCAGGAGGCTAAGAGATATACACTCAAGCTATTACAAATAGAACGGAAGTGCTTGTCAGGCACGCGTTCATAGGTGAAAATGGTGATGAGTGTCACGGATCATCACATTCATCAGGTTGAAGTGCGAGTGAATATCTTGGAGTAAGAATAAGCTTGAATTGAATAAAAAAACAATAGTACTTTGCATTAATTCATGAGGAACAGCAGAGCTCCACACTTTAATCTATGGGGTGTAGAAACTCCACCATTTAAAATACATAAGTTATAATGGTGTTCATTCACTTTGGCCCCAGAGGGGGAACCAGAATAACCAAGACTTCAAATACAATAGTAAAAGGTCCTATTTATAATGAACTAGTAGCCCAGGATTTACAAAAATGAGTAAATGATGCAGAAATCTACTTCCGGAGCCCACTTGGTATGTGCTTAGGCTGAGCATTGAAGCTTTTTCGTGCTTGGGCTGTTCCTGGAGTTAAACGCCAGCTTTGGTGCCAGTTTGGGCATTTAACTCCAATTCTGGTGCCAGTTTGGGCGTTTTACGCCAGAATTTTTATGCTGACTTGGAACGCCAGTTTGGGCCATCAAATCTCAGGCAAAGTATGGACTATTATATATTGTGGGAAAGCCCAGGATGTCTACTTTCCAACGCACTTAAGAGCGTCCAATTTGGGTTTCTATAGCTCCAAAAATTCATTTCGAGTGTAGGGAGGTCAGAATCCAACAGCATCAGCAGTCCTTTTTCAGCTTCTGAATTAGATTTTTGCTCAGGTCCCTCAATTTCAGCCAGAAAATACCTGAAATCACAGAAAAACACACAAACGCATAGTAAAGTCCATAAATCTGAATTTTGATTAAAAACTAATAAAAATATACTAAAGAGTAGCTAGATCCTACTAAAAGCTACCTAAAAATAATGCCAAAAAGCGTATAAATTATCCGCTCATCACAACACCAAACTTAAATTGTTGCTTGTCCCCAAGCAAATAAAAATCAAATAGGATAAAAAGAAGAGAATATACAATGAATCTCATAATATCAGTGAAACTTAGTCCCAATTAGATGAGCGGGGCTAGTAGCTTTTTACTTCTGAATAGTTTTGGCATCTCTCTTTATCCTTTGAAATTCAGAATGATTGGCATCTATAGGAACTCAAAATTTTAGATAGTTTTCTTGATTCTCCTAGTTCAGTATGTTGATTCTTGAACACAGCTACTTTATGAGTCTTAGCCGTGACCCTAAGCACTTTGTTTTCCAGTATTACCACCGGATACATAAATGCCACAGACACATAACTGGGTGAATCTTTTCAGATTGTGACTTAGCTTTGCTAAAGTCCCTAGTTAGAGGTGTCCAGAGTTCTTAAGCACACTCTTTTTGCTTTGGATCACGACTTTAACCACTCAGTCTCAAGCTTTTCACTTGGACCTTCATGACACAAGCACATGGTTAGGGACAGCTTGATTTAGCCGCTTATCCCTAGATTTTATTTCCTTGGGCCCTCCTATCCATTAATGCTCAAAGCCTTGGATCCTCTTTACCCTTGCCTTTTAGTTTAAAGGGCTATTGGCTTTTTCTGCTTGCTTTTTCTTTTTCTTTTTCGCCATTTTTTTTCTTTTTTTTCTTTTATTTTTGCCATTTTTTCGCAAGCTTTTACTTTTTCACTACTTTTTCTTACTTCAAGAATCAATTTTATAATTTTTCAGATTATCAATAATATTTCTCCTTTTCATCATTCTTTCAAGACCCAACAAATTTAACATTCATAAACAACAATATCAAAAATATGCACTGTTCAAGCATTCATTCAGAAAACAAAAAGTATTGCCACCACATCAAAATAATTAAGCTAACTTCAAGATAATATTCGAAATCATGTACTTCTTGTTCTTTTGCAATTAAAACATTTTTCATTTAAGAAAGGTGATGGATTCATGGAATCATTCATAGCTTTAAGACATAGACACTAAGACACTAATGACCATGTAATAAAGACACAAACATAGATAGAACATAAAGCATAGGAAACGAAAAATAGAAAATAAAGAACAAGGAAATTAAAGAACGGGTCCACCTTAGTGATGGCAGCTTGTGCATCCTCTTGAAGATCTTATGGAGTGCTTGAGCTCCTCTATGTCTCTTCTTTGCCTTTGTTGCTCCCAATAGTTGTGTAGGGATTTCTTGATGAGGAATTTCCTCATGCTCTTGTTGAGATCCATGAGTGGGCTCTCTTGTTTGTTTCATCCTATTCTTAGTGATGGGCTTTTGAGATGAATCTCTCCATCTCCCATGACTCAAAGGTGGAAGCTTTTGCCTTCCCTTTCCTCTTTTTAAAGGTTTCTACAGCCTTAGGTGCCATAAATGGTTATAGAAACATAAAAAGCAATGCTTTTTTCGTACCAAACTTAAAATTTTTGCTTGTCCTCGAGCAAAAAAAGAAAGAGGGGAAGAGAAGAAGAAGAAAATGGAGGAGATGGAGAGGTGTGAGTGGTTTGGCCAAGGGGTTGGGTTTGGGAGAGAAAGAATATGAATTTGAATTTAGAGGTATGTGGGGGTTTTTTTTTGGGGAAGAGTGGGTAGATGTGAGTGGTAAAGAGGTGATGTGGAAGAGAGATAGAGGTGATTGGTGAAGGGTATTTGGAATGTGTGAAGAAGAGAGAGATTGAGTTAAGGTAGGTAGGGATCCTGTGGGGTCCACAGATCCTGAGGAGTCAAGGACTTATCATCCCTGCTCCATTTAGGCGTGCAAAACGCCCTTAGAGTACAATTCTAGCGTTAAACGCCAGGTTGCTACTTGTTTCTGGCGTTAAACGCCAGCTTTTATACCTTTCCTGGCATTTAACGCCAAGCTGTTGCTTGTTTCTGGCGTTTAATGCCAACTTGGTGCTCTGTTCTGGCGTTAAACTCCAGTCTGGTGCCCACTTCTGGTGTTAAACACCCAGAATGGTGCCAGACCGGGTGTTTAATGCCCATTCTACTACTCTTACTGGCATTTAAACGCAGTAAGCTTATCCTCTAGGGTGTGCTATTTGTTTATACTATTTTTGAATTTGCTCTGATTTTTGAAGTTATTTTTGTGACTCCACATGATCATCAACCTAAAGAAAACATAAAATAATATAGATAAATAAAAATTGGGTTGCCTCCCAATAAGCGCTTCTTTAATGTCAATAGCTTGACAGTGGGGCTTTCATGGAGCCTCACAAATATTCAGAGCATGGTTGGGGCCTCTCAACACCAAACTTAGAGTTTGGTTGTGGCCTCCCAACACCAAACTTAGTGTTTGAATGTGGGGGTTTTGTTTGACTCTGTATTAGGAGAAGCTTTTCATGCTTCTTCTCCATGTGTACAGAAGGAGAACCTTGAGTCTTGAATACAAGGTAGACCTCATTCAATTAAAGGACCAACTCTCCTCTGTCAACATCAATCACAGCTTTTGCTGTGGTTAGGAAAGGTTTGCCAAGGATGTTGGATTCATCCTCATCTTTTCCAGTGTCTAGGATTATGAAATCAGCAGGGATGTAAAGGCCTTCAACCTTCACTAGCACGTCTTCTACTAGTCCATAAGCCTGTTTTATTAATTTGTCTGTCATCTCTAGTGAGATTCTTGCAGCTTGAACCTCAAAGATTCCTAGTTTCTCCATTACAGAGAGTGGCATGAGGTTTATGCCTGACCCCAAGTCACACAGAGCCTTCTCAAAGGTCATGGTGTCTATGGTACAAGGTATTAAGAACCTTTCGGGATCCTCTTTCTTTTGAGGTAATGTCTGCCTAATCAAGTTATTCAGTTCATTGGTGAGCAAGATGGGTTCATCCACCCAAGTCTCATTACCAAATAACTTGGCATTCAGCTTCATGATTGCTCCAAGGTACTTAGCAACTTGCTCTTCAGTAATATCTTCATCCTCTTCAGAGGAGGAATAGTCATCAGAGCTCATGAATGGCAGAAGTAGGTTCAATGGAATCTCTATGGTCTCTAGATGAGCCTCAGATTCTTTAGGTTCCTCAATTGGGAACTCTTTTTTGTCCAAAGGATGTCCCATGAGGTCTTCCTCACTGAGATTCACGTCTTCCTCCTCCTCTCTAGGTTCGGTGGTGGACGAAATTGTGATCACTATTCTTTAAGTTGTATGAAATTATTATTGTGACACCAGTTGAATTCACAACTCCGTTCAACTAACCAGCAAGTGTACTGGGTCGTCCAAGTAATAAACCTTACGTGAGTAAGGGTCGATCCCACAGAGATTGTTGGTATGAAGCAAGCTATGGTCACCTTGTAAATCTCAGTTAGGCAGATTAGATCTTGTTTATGGGTTTTCGAAAATAAAGATAAGAAAATAGAAATAATAAAAGAGATAGAGTACTCATGTAGATTCATTGGTGGGAATTTCAGATAAGCGAATGGAGATACTGTATGGCTCAAGGACGCCTGCTCTCCCATTGCTTCAACTCAATCCTTCTTACTCCTTTCCATGGCAAGCTGTATGTAGGGCATCACCATTGTCAATGGCTACATCCCATCCTCTCAGTGAAAACGTTCCTATGCTCTGTCACAGCACGGCTAATCATCTGTCGGTTCTCAATCAGGTTGGAATAGAATCCCTTGATTCTTTTGCGCTTGTCATCACGCCCAGCCTTCAGGAGTTTGAAGCTCGTCACAGTCATTCAATCCCAGAATCCTACTCGGAATACCACAGACAAGGTTTAGACTTTCCGGATCCTCATGAATGCCGCCATCTATCTAACTTATACCACGAAGATTCTGTTGGGGAATCTAAGAGATACACATTCAAGCTCGGTTGCATGTAGAACGGAAGTGGTTGTCAATCACGTGCGTTCATAAGTGAGAATGATAATGAGGGTTACTTATCATCACATTCATCATGTTCTTGGGTACGAATGAATATCTTGGAATAAGAATAAAAGAGAATTGAATAAAAGACAATAGAATTGCATTAATACTTGAGGTACAGCAGAGCTCCACACCCTTAATCTATGGTGTGCAGAAACTCCACCGTTGAAGATACATAAGTGAAAGAGGTTCAGGCATGGCCAAATGGCCAGCCCTCTCCATGATCAAGTGACCGAATATTCAAGAGATTAAACTGTCAAAAGATGTCTAATACAATAGTAACTTATCCTATTTATACTAGACTAGCTACTAGGGTTTACATGAGTAAGTATTTGATGCATAAATCCACTTCCGGGGCCCACTTGGTGTATGCTTGGGCTGAGCTTGATCAATCCACGAGCTGAGGCTTCTCTTGGAGTTGAACTTTGAGTTATGACGTGTTTTGGGCGTTCAACTCCGGATCATGACGTTTTTCTGGCGTTTAACTCCAGACAGCAGCATGTACTTGGCGTTCAACGCCAAGTTACGTCGTCAATCTCCGAATAAAGTATGGACTATTATATATTGCTGGAAAGCCCTGGATGTCTACTTTCCAACGCCGTTGAGAGCGCGCCAATTGGAGTTCTGTAGCTCCAGAAAATCCATTTCGAGTGCAGGGAGGTCAGATTCCAACAGCATCAGCAGTCCTTTTGTCAGCCTTCTTCAGAGTTTTGCTCAAATCCCTCAATTTCAGCCAGAATTTACCTGAAATCACAGAAAAACACACAAACTCATAGTAAAGTCCAGAAATGTGAATTTAACATAAAAACTAATGAAAACATCCCTAAAAGTAGCTTGAACTTACTAAAAACTATCTAAAAACAATGCCAAAAAGCGTATAAATTATCCGCTCATCACAACACCAAACTTAAATTGTTGCTTGTCCCCAAGCAACTGAAAATCAAATAGGATAAAAGAAGAGAATATACTATATATTCCAGAATATCAATGAATATTAATTATAATTAGATGAGCGGGACTTGTAGCTTTTTGCTTCTGAACAGTTTTGGCATCTCACTTTTTCCTTTGAAGTTTAGAGTGATTGGCTTCTCTAGGAACTTAGAATTTCGGATAGTGTTATTGACTTTCCTAGTTAAGCATGTTGATTCTTGAACACAGCTACTTATGAGTCTTGGCCGTGGCCCTAAGCACTTTGTTTTCCAGTATTACCACCGGATACACAAATGCCACAGACACATGACTGGGTGAACCTTTTCAGATTGTGACTCAGCTTTGCTAGAGTCCCCAGTTAGAGGTGTCCAGAGCTCTTAAGCACACTCTTTTTGCTTTGGATCACGGCTTTAACCACTCAGTCTCAAGCTTTTCGCTTGGACCTTCATGACACAAGCACATGGTTAGGGACAGCTTGATTTAGCCGCTTAGGCCTGGATTTTATTTCCTTGGGCCCTCCTATCCATTGATGCTCAAAGCCTTGGATCCTTTTTACCCTTGCCTTTTGGTTTTAAGGGCTATTGGCTTTTTCTACTGCTCCTTCTTTTTCTTTCTATTTTTTTTTTCGCCACTTTTTTTTTTCGCAAGCTTCCTTTTTCACTGCTTTTTCTTGCTTCAAGAATCAATTTCATGATTTTTCAGATCATCAATAACATTTCTCTTTGTTCATCATTCTTTCAAGAGCCAACAATTTTAACACTCATAAACAACAAGATCAAAAATATGCACTGTTCAATCATTCATTCAGAAAACAAAAAGTATTGTCACCACATCAATATAATTAAATTAAATTCAAGGATAAATTCGAAATTCATGTACTTCTTATTCTTTTGAATTAAAACATTTTTCATTTAAGAGAGGTGAAGGATTAATGGATTTTATTCATAGCTTTAAGGCATGGTTACATACTAATGATCATGAAGTAGAGACACAAAACATAGATAAACACAACATTAAAAACTGAAAACAGAAAGAAATAAAGAACAAGGAATGAATCCACCTGAGTGAGGGTGGCGCCTTCTTGAAGGTCCAATGGTGCTTTTTGAGCTCCTCTATGTCTCTTCCTTGCTTCTGTTGAATGATTCCTAGTAATTTTGGTGTTTCTACCCTTAGTTGCTTCCAATATTTGTGTGGAGGATAACTTATCCCCTGAGGTATCTCAGGGATCTCTTGATTTGCAGCCACATGTTCTACCACTGAGCTATGACGGCTTATATTCTTTCCATCTCCCAAGACTCAGAGGTGGAAGCTTTTGTCTTCCCTTTGAGGTTTCTCTGGCCTTAGGTGCCATTAATGGTAATGGAAAAGCAAAAAAGCTATGCTTTTACCACACCAAACTTAAAATATTGCTCGCCCTCGAGCAAGAGAAGAAAGAAGAGAGGAAGAAGAAGAAGAAGAAAATGGAGGTGAGTGAGGGGAGATGGATTCGGCTATATGGGTGGGATTGGGTGGGAAAGAGAAGTTGAATTGTAAAGGTAGGTGGGGTGTATGGGGAAGAGTGGATAGATGTAGGTGGTGAATGAAAAATAGAAGGAATGACCATGAATGGAAAGAGAGAGGGCGAGGTAGGTGGGGATCCTGTGAGGTCCACAGATCCTGAGATGATCCTGTAGGGTCCACAGGTCCTGAGGTGTCAAGGAATTCCATCCCTGCACCAAATAGGCATGTAAATTGCCTTGGCACACCATTCTGGCGTTTAAACGCCCATTGGTGCACGTTCTGGGCGTTCAACGCCCATGTAAAGCATGTTTCTGGCGTTGAACGCCAGTTTCATGCTTGTTACTGGCGTTCAGCGCCAGTTTTTCCTCTCTGGGCACATTCCTGGCGTTCAGCGCCAGGATGTTGCTTGTTTCTGGCGTTCAGCACCAGAATGGTGCTCTGTTCTGGCGTTGAACGCCGGTCAGATGCACCTTACTGGCGTTGAACGCCAGCCCGTGCGTCCTCCAGGGTGAAAAATTTTTTTCTTCTGTTTTTGACTCTCATTTTTTTGATTTTTTCGTGACTCCTCATGATCATGTACCTAATAAAACACAAGATAACAATAAAAATAAAAATAAGATAAATAAAATTGGGTTGCCTCCCAACAAGCGCTTCTTTAATGTCAATAGCTTGACAGTGGCTCTCATGGAGCCACAAGGTGATCAGGTCAATGTTAGTGTAGTCCCAACACCAAACTTAGAGTTTGGATATGGGGTCTTAACACCAAACTTAGAATTTGGTTGTGGCCTCACAACACCAAACTTAGAGTTTGACTGTGTGGGCTCTTCTTGACTCTGAACTGAGAGAAGCTCTTCCTGCTTACTCTCTTTTGTCACAGAGGGATGGCCATGTGCTTTAAACACAAGGTAGTCCCCATTCAATTGAAGGACTAATTCTCCTCTGTTGACATCTATCACAGCTCCTGCTGTGGCTAGGAAAGGTCTTCCTAGGATGATGCATTCATCATCTTCCTTCCTAGTGTCTAGGATTATGAAATCAGCAGGGATGTAAAGGCCTTCAACCTTTACTAGCACGTCCTCTACTATTCCATAAGCTTGTCTCAATGACTTATCTGCCAATTGCAATGAGAACAAGGCAGGTTGTACCTCAATGATCCCCAGCTTCTCCATTACAGAGAGTGGCATAAGATTTATCCCTGACCCCAGATCACATAGAGCTTTTTCAAAGCTCATGGTGCCAATGGTACAAGGTATTAAGAACTTGCCAGGATCTTGTTTCTTTTGAGGTAGAGTTTTCTGAATCCAAGTATCTAGTTCACTAATGAGCAAGAGAGGTTCACTTTCCCAAGTCTCATTACCAAACAGCTTGGCATTCAGCTTCATGATAGCTCCTAAATATTGAGCAACTTGCTCTCCAGTCACATCTTCATCCTCTTCAGAGGAAGAATAGTCTTCAGAGCTCATGAATGGCAGAAGGAGATTTAATGGAATCTCTATGGTCTCTAGATGAGCCTCAGATTCCTCTGGATCCTTAATAGGAAACTCCTTCTTGCTTGAGGGACGTCCCAGGAGGTCTTCCTCACTAGGATTTCCGTCCTCCTCCTCCCTTGTGCATTCGGCCACTTTGACTAAATCAATGGCCTTGCACTCTCCTTTTGGATTCTCTTCTGTATTGCTTGGGAGAATACTGGGAGGAGTTTCAATAACTTTCTTACTCAGCTGGCCCACTTGTGCCTCCAAATTTCTAATGGAGGATCTTGTTTCATTCATGAAACTGAAAGTGACCTTTGACAGATCAGAGACAATATTGGTTAAATTAGAAGTGTTTTGTTCTGAATTCTCTGTCTGTTGCTGAGAAGATGATGGATATGGCTTACTATTGCTCAGCCTATTGCGTCCACCATTGTTAAAGCCTTGTTGAGGCTTTTGTTGATCCTTCCAGGAGAAATTTGGATGATTTCTCCATGATGGATTATAGGTGTTTCCATAAGGTTCACCCATGTAATTAACTTCTGCCATGGCAGGGTTCTCAGGATCATAAGCTTCTTCAGAAGCTACCTCTCTAGTACTGTTGGATGCATGTTGCAATCCATTCAGATTTTGAGAGATTATGTTGACCTGTTGAGTCAACATTTTGTTCTGAGCCAATATGGCATTCAGAGCATCAATTTCAAGAACTCCTTTCTTCTGAGGTATCCCATTATTCACGGAATTCCTCTCAGAGGTATACATGAACTGGTTGTTTGCAACCATGTCAATGAGTTCTTGAGCCTCTTCAGGCGTTTTCTTCAGGTGAATAGATCCACCTGCAGAATGGTCCAATGACATTTTCGAAAATTCAGATAGACCATAATAGAATATATCTAGTAGGGTCCATTCTGAAAACATGTCAGATGGACATCTTTTGGTCAGCTGCTTGTATCTTTCCCAAGCTTCATAGAGGGATTCACCATCTTTTTGTTTGAAGGTTTGAACATCCACTCTCAGCTTGCTCAGCTTTTGAGGAGGAAAGAATTTATCCAAGAAGGCAGTGACCAGCTTATCCCAGGAGTCCAGGCTATCCTTAGGTTGTAACTCCAACCATATTCTAGCTCTGTCTCTTACTGCAAAAGGGAAAAGCATGAGTCTGTAGACTTCAGGATCAACTCCATTCGTCTTTACAGTCTCACAGATCTGCAAGAACTCAGTTAAAAACTGATAAGGGTCTTCAGATGGAAGTCCATAAAACTTGCAGTTTTGTTGCATTAATGCAACTAGTTGAGGCTTAAGCTCAAAGTTATTGGCTCCAATGGCAGGAATGGAGATGCTTCTTCCATCAAATTTGGATGTTGGCTTTGTGAAGTCACCAAGCATTCTCCTTGCATTATTATTATTATTATTTTCGGCTGCCATCTCCTTCTCTTGTTCAAAAATTTCTGAAAGGTTACCTTTAGAATAATTTAATTTAGCTTCTCTTAATTTTCTCTTCAGAGTCCTTTCAGGTTCTGGATCAACTTCAACAAGAGTGCCTTTTTCCCTGTTCCTGCTCATATGAAAGAGAAGAAAACAAGAAAAGAAAGAGGAATCCTCTATGTCACAGTATAGAGATTCCTTTATGTTAGTAGAAGAAGAAGGGGGTAGAAGAATGAAGAAGGATGAATTCGGATTTTTGGATGAAGAGAGGTGAAGAGAAGTGTTAGTAATTAAATAATTAAATAGAATAAGAAAGGAGAGGGAGAATTTCGAAAATAATTTTGAAAAAGGGGTTAGTAATTTTCGAAAATTAAAGATAAGATAAGATTAGAATTAAAATTTAAAACAGTTAATTAATTAAAAAGAAATTTTGAAAAAGGGATGAGATATTTTCGAAAATTAGAGAGGGAGAAGTAGTTAGGTGGTTTTGAAAAAGATAAGAAACAAACAAAAAGTTAGTTAGTTGATTGAAAAAGATTTGAAATCAAATTTTGAAAAAGATAAGAAGATAAGAAGTTAGATAAGATATTTTGAAATCAAATTTTGAAAAAGATAAAATTTGAAAAAGATAAGATAAAACATAAAAAGATCTAATTTTAAAATTGACTTAACTAACAAGAAACTACAAGATAAGATTCTAGAACTTAAAGATTGAACCTTTCTTAACAAGAAAGTAACAAACTTCAAATTTTTGAACCAATCACATTAATTGTTAGCTAATTTTCGAAAATATGATATAAAGATAAGAAAAAGATTTTGAGAATAATTTGAAAAAGATTTTTTGAAATTTTCGAAAATTATATAAAAAAAATGAAAAAGATATGATTTTTGAAAAAGATTTTGAAAAGATAAGATTTTTAAAATTGAAATTTTGACTTAACTTGTAAGAAACAACTAATTTTAAAAATTTTTGACCAAGTCAACCCAAAATTTCGAAATTTTGGAGGGAAATAAGGAAAAGATATTTTTTTTATTTTTGAATTTTTAAAGAAAAACACAAAAATGACCCAAAACATGAAAATTTTGGATCAAGACACAAGATGCATGCAAGAATGCTATGAATGTCAAGATGAACACCAAGAACACTTTGAAGATCATGATGAACATCAAGAACATAATTTTGAAAAATTTTTGATGCAAAGAAAACATGCAAGACACCAAACTTAGAAATCTTTAATGCATGGAAAATATGAATGCAAAAGTGCACATGAAAAACAACAAAAGACACAAAACAAGAAATCATCAAGATCAAACAAGAAGACTTGTCAAGAACAACTTGAAGATCATGAAGAACACTATGAATGCATGAAGTTTTCGAAAAATGCAAGAAAAATTTTTAAAGCATGAAATTGACACCAAACGTAAAATTTGACTCAAGACTCAAACAAGAAACGCAAAATATTTTTGATTTTTATAATTTTCTAATTTTTTTGTATTTTTATTTTATTTTTTTCGAAAATATTCTTTGAAAAAAATGAAAATTAAAGAAAAATTTTTGAAAACTTTTTGAAAAGAAAATTACCTAATCTGAGCAACAAGATGAACCGTCAGTTGTCCATACTCGAACAATCCCCGGCAACGGCGCCAAAAACTTGGTGGACGAAATTGTGATCACTATTCTTTAAGTTGTATGAAATTATTATTGTGACACCAGTTGAATTCACAACTCCGTTCAACTAACCAGCAAGTGTACTGGGTCGTCCAAGTAATAAACCTTACGTGAGTAAGGGTCGATCCCACAGAGATTGTTGGTATGAAGCAAGCTATGGTCACCTTGTAAATCTCAGTTAGGCAGATTAGATCTTGTTTATGGGTTTTCGAAAATAAAGATAAGAAAACAGAAATAATAAAAGGGATAGAGTACTCATGTAGATTCATTGGTGGGAATTTCAGATAAGCGAATGGAGATACTGTATGGCTCAAGGACGCCTG
This sequence comes from Arachis hypogaea, assembly GCF_003086295.3. Taxonomy (NCBI): domain Eukaryota; kingdom Viridiplantae; phylum Streptophyta; class Magnoliopsida; order Fabales; family Fabaceae; genus Arachis; species Arachis hypogaea. The sequence continues at coordinate 25,011,285 of NC_092036.1, forward strand.
CTCTCCCATTGCTTCAACTCAATCCTTCTTACTCCTTTCCATGGCAAGATGTATGTAGGGCATCACCGTTGTCAATGGCTACATCCCATCCTCTCAGTGAAAACGTTCCTATGCTCTGTCACAGCACGGCTAATCATCTGTCGGTTCTCAATCAAGTTGGAATAGAATCCCTTGATTCTTTTGCGCTTGTCATCACGCCCAGCCTTCAGGAGTTTGAAGCTCGTCACAGTCATTCAATCCCAGAATCCTACTCGGAATACCACAGACAAGGTTTAGACTTTCCGGATCCTCATGAATGCCGCCATCTATCTAACTTATACCACGAAGATTCTGTTGGGGAATCTAAGAGATACACATTCAAGCTCGGTTGCATGTAGAACGGAAGTGGTTGTCAATCACGTGCGTTCATAAGTGAGAATGATAATGAGGGTTACTTATCATCACATTCATCATGTTCTTGGGTACGAATGAATATCTTGGAATAAGAATAAAAGAGAATTGAATAAAAGACAATAGAATTGCATTAATACTTGAGGTACAGCAGAGCTCCACACCCTTAATCTATGGTGTGCAGAAACTCCACCGTTGAAGATACATAAGTGAAAGAGGTTCAGGCATGGCCGAATGGCCAGCCCTCTCCATGATCAAGTGACCGAATATTCAAGAGATTAAACTGTCAAAAGATGTCTAATACAATAGTAACTTATCCTATTTATACTAGACTAGCTACTAGGGTTTACATGAGTAAGTATTTGATGCATAAATCCACTTCCGGGGCCCACTTGGTGTATGCTTGGGCTGAGCTTGATCAATCCACGAGCTGAGGCTTCTCTTGGAGTTGAACTTCGAGTTATGACGTGTTTTGGGCGTTCAACTCCGGATCATGACGTTTTTCTGGCGTTTAACTCCAGACAGCAGCATGTACTTGGCGTTCAACGCCAAGTTACGTCGTCAATCTCCGAATAAAGTATGGAGTATTATATATTGCTGGAAAGCCCTGGATGTCTACTTTCCAACGCCGTTGAGAGCGCGCCAATTGGAGTTCTGTAGCTCCAGAAAATCCATTTCTAGTGCAGGGAGGTCAGATTCCAACAGCATCAGCAGTCCTTTTGTCAGCCTTCTTCAGAGTTTTGCTCAAATCCCTCAATTTCAGCCAGAATTTACCTGAAATCACAGAAAAACACACAAACTCATAGTAAAGTCCAGAAATGTGAATTTAACATAAAAACTAATGAAAACATCCCTAAAAGTAGCTTGAACTTACTAAAAACTATCTAAAAACAATGCCAAAAAGCGTATAAATTATCCGCTCATCATTCAGCCACACCAAGTAAGGTTATGGCCTTGCACTCTCTTTTTGGATTCTCTTCTGTATTGCTTGGGAGAGTACTAGGAGGTGTTTCAGTGACTCTTTTACTCAGCTGGCCCACTTGTGCCTCCAAGTTTCTGATGGAGGACCTTGTTTCATTCATGAAATTGAGAGTGGCCTTAGATAGATCAGAGACTATATTTGCTAAGCTAGATAGATTCTGCTCAGAATTCTCTGCCTGTTGCTGAGAGGATGATGGAAAAGGCTTGCCATTGTTAAACCTATTTTTTCCACCATTATTATTGTTAAAGCCTTGTTGAGGCTTTTGTTGATCCTTCCATGAGAAATTTGGATGATTTCTCCATGAGGGATTATAGGTGTTTTCATAGGCTTTACCCATGTAATTCACCTCTGCCATTACAGGGTTCTCAAGATCATAAGCTTCTTCTTCAGAAGATGCTTCTTTAGTACTGTTGGATGCATTTTGCAATCCATTCAGACTTTGAGAAATCATATTGACTTGCTGAGTCAACATTTTGTTCTGAGCCAATATGGCATTCAGAGCATCAATTTCAAGAACTCCCTTCCTCTGAGGCGTCCCATTACTTACAGGATTCCTTTCAGAGGTGTATATGAACTGGTTATTTGCAACCATTTTAATGAGTTCCTGAGCTTCTGCAGGCATTTTCTTCAGGTGAATAGATCTACCTGCAGAATGGTCCAATGACATCTTAGACAATTCAGACAGACCATCATAGAATATATCCAGGATGGTCCATTCTGAAAGCATGTTAGAAGGACACTTTTTGGTCAGTTGCTTGTATCTTTCCCAAGCTTCATAGAGGGATTCACCTTCTTTCTGCCTAAAGGTTTGAACATCCACTCTAAGCTTGCTCAGCTTTTGAGAAGGAAAGAATTTGGCTAAGAAAGTCATGACCAGCTTATCCCAAGAGTTCAGGCTATCTCTAGGTTGAGAGTCCAACCATATTCTAGCTCTATCTCTTACAGCAAAAGGGAAAAGCATAAGCTTATAGACCTCGAGATCAACTCCATTGGTCTTAACAGTATTACAAATATGCAAGAATTCAATTAAGAACTAAAAAGAATCTTCTGATGGAAGTCCATAAAACTTGCAATTCTGTTGCATCAGAGAAACTAATTGAGGCTTTAGCTCAAAGTTGTTTGCTCCAATGACAGGAATTGAGATGCTTCTTCCATGGAAGTTGGAATTTGGTGCAGTAAAGTCACCAAGCATCTTCCTTGCATTGTTGTTGGGTTCGGCCATTACTTCTTTTTTGAGATTCTTTGTAAGATTTTCTCTGGATTGTTGTGCTTTAGCTTCTCTTAGCTTCTTCTTCAGAGTCCTTTCAGGTTCAGGATCTGCTTCAATAAGAATATCCTTGTCCTTGCTCCTGCTCATATGAAAAAGAAGAGGATAGAAAAGAAGAGGAATCCTCTATGTCACAGTATAGAGATTCTTTTATGTGAATAGAAGAAGAAAAGAATAGAAGAATGTTATAGAGAGAAGAGATGAAGAATTTGAACACAGAGAGGGAGAGAGGGTTCGAATTATAAGAAGAAGATAAGAGTGTTAGTGATTAAATAAATAGAAAGAAAAGAGAGGAAGAGAATTCGAATTTTAATTTTAAGAAAAGAAAATTATTTTTTATTTTAATTTTAAGTTAGAATTCAAAATTAGAGGAAGAAGTAAAATAAAATTAAAATTTAAAACAATTAGTTAATTAAAAAGAATTTTGAAAAAGGGTGAGGAGTTTTCGAAAATTTGAGAGAGAAAATTAGTTAGGTAGTTTTGAAAAAGATAAGAATTTCAAAAATCAAACAAAAAGTTAAGTGGTTAATTGAAAAAAGATTTGAAAATCAATTTTGAAAAGATAAGTTAGAAAAGATTTTGAAATTGATTTTGAAAAAGATATGATTGAAAAGATATGATTGAAATTTATTTTAAAAAAGATTTAATTTTTTTAAAATCAGAATTAATGACTTGACTCACAAGGAATCAAAAGATATGATTTTAAAATTTAAAGTTTGAAAATAAGAAAAATATTTTGAAAATTTTTGAAAAAGAATTTTGAAAAATTTTCGAAAAACAAAGGAAAAAAATGAAAAAGATTTGATTTTGAAAAAGATTTTGAAAAGATAAATTTTTGCAATTGAAATCTTGACTTGACTAACAAGAAACAACTTATTTTAAAAATTTTTGACTAAGTCAACCCAAAGATTTTGAAATTTATGAGTGAAATTAGGAAAAGATTTTTTTATTTTTTTGAATTTAATGAGGAAAGAGAAAAACCACAAAATGACTCAACACATAAAAGTTTTGGATTAAAACAAATGATGCATGCAAGAATACTTTGAAGATCATGATGAACATCAAGAACTTATTTTTGAAAAATTTTCAATAAAAGAAAAACATGCAAGACACCAAACTTAGAGATTTTTCATGTTTAGACACTATGAATTCAAAAATGCATATGAAAAACAACAAAAGACACAAAACAAGAAAATATGAAGATCAAACAAGGAGACTCATTAAGAACAACTTGAAGATCATGAAGAATGCAATGCATGAATTTTCGAAAATTTTTTAGAAAAATTAAAACATGCAATTGACACCAAACTTAAAAATTAACACTAGACTCAAACAAGAAACACAAAATATTTTTTTGGTTTTTTATTATTTTATTAAAAAAATTTTTGTATTTTTTTCGAGAATTACTTAGGAAAAAGAAAATAAGAAATTAAAAAAAAAATTATAAGGATTCCAGGAATCATGCAATGTTAGTCAAAAGTTTTAGTCTAAAAAGATTAGATATGGTCAGCCAAGCTTCAGAAAAACATTGCATACAACAGCCAAATTGATGGGAATCAACTAGCTCTTGTGATGATAAAAGCATCATCTGAAACTCTAGAATTCATTCTTAAAAATTCTGAAGAAGAAAATAAAAAGAAAAATACCTAATCTAAGCAACAAGATGAACCGTCAGTTGTCCAAACTCGAACAATCCCCGGCAATGGCGCCAAAAACTTGGTGCACGAAATTGTGATAACACTTTTCACAACTCGCACAACTAACCAGCAAGTGCACTGGGTCGTCCAAGTAATACATTACGTGAGTAAGGGTCGATCCCACGGAGATTGTCGGCTTAAAGCAAGCTATGGTCATCTTGTAAATCTCAGTCAGGCAGATTCAAATGGTCATGAGTTTTGATAATTAAAAGATAAAGGAAACATAAAATAAAGATAGAAGTACTTATGTAATTCATTGGTAGGAGTTTCAGATAAGTGTATGAAGATGCTTTGCTCCTTCTGAACCTCTGCTTTCCTACTGCTTTCATCCAATCATGCGTACTCCTTTTCATGGCAAGCTGTATGTTGGGAGATCACCATTGTCAATGGCTACCGTCTGTCCTCTCAGTGAAAATGGTCCAAATGCGTTGTCACCGCACGGCTAATCATCTGTCGGTTCTCACTCATGTTGGAATAGGATCCATTGATCCTTTTGCGTCTGTCACTACGCCCAACAGTCGCGAGTTTGAAGCTCGTCACAGTTAACCCATCCCAGATCTTACTCGGAATACCACAGACAAGGTTTAGCCTTTCTGGATCTCAAGAATGCTGCCAATTGATTCTAGCTTATACCACGAAGACTCTTATCTCACAGAATGGAGGGCTCTGTTGTCAGGAGAGGCAACCATGTGTCGTGAACCAGGAGTCTAAGAGATATACACTCAAGCTATTACAAATAGAATGGAAGTGCTTGTCAGGCACGCGTTCATAGGTGAGAATGGTGATGAGTGTCATGGATCATCACATTCATCAGGTTGAAGTGCGAGTGAATATCTTGGAGTAAGAATAAGCTTGAATTGAATAGAAAAACAATAGTACTTTGCATTAATTCATGAGGAACAGCAGAGCTCCACACCTTAATCTATGGGGTGTAGAAACTCCACCGTTGAAAATACATAAGTGATAATGGTGTTCATTCGCTTCGGCCCCAGAGGGGGAACCAGAATAACCAAGACTTCAAATACAATAGTAAAAGGTCCTATTTATAATGAACTAGTAGCCTAGGGTTTACAGAAATGAGTAAATGATGCAGAAATCTACTTCTGGGGTCCACTTGGTGTGTGCTTGGACTGAGCATTGAAGCTTTTTCGTGCTTGGGCTGTTCCTGGAGTTAAACGCCAGCTTTGGTGCCAGTTTGGGCGTTTAACTCCAATTCTGGTGCCAGTTTGGGCATTTTACGCCTGAATTTTTATGCTAACTTGGAACACCAGTTTGGGCCATCATATTTCGGATAAAATATGGACTATTATATATTGTTGGAAATCCCAGGATGTCTACTTTCCAACGCAATTGAGAGCACACCATTTGGGTTTCAGTAGCTCCAAAAAATCTATTTCGAGTGCAGGGAGGTAAGAATCCAACAGCATCAGTAGTCCTTTTTCAGCCTCTGAATCAGATTTTTGCTCAGGTCCCTCAATTTCAGCCAGAAAATACCTGAAATCACAAAAAAAGGCACAAACTCATAGTAAAGTCCAGAAATGTGAATTTTGCTTAAAAACTAATAAAAATATACTAAAAAGTAGCTAGATCCTACTAAAAACTACCTAAAAACAATGCCGAAAAGCGTATAAATTATCCGCTCATCAGTCAACAATGATGAAAATTCTTAATTCGACTAAGAAGAACGTGGTTGCCTGAAGTATACAACTGAAAAAGGCTGACGAATTAGGTGACTTGTCTTCTCCCTTCAAGTCAGACTCGGGCCCTTCTGCCTCGACTAAGATCACTCCTAATCCAACTCCTCCTCCTTCTATTCCTCCTATTGATATGGATAATCAGTTAATACCCCTGCACCTCCCTTTCCTGAGTCCAAGCCTAAAAAATGTAAGACTTTGGAGTCGGAAAGTGTGTATGACCAGGGCTTTGATGTCGAGGCCTTTTGTGAAAAATACATCCTTCCTTATTGTAATATTAGTATGGACGATGTTTCTCTCAAAAAACACCTTCAAGTCCTGGCCCGAGGTGGGATGAGAACTGTCGGAGTGTGTTCCGCACTATTAAAGCAACTGGAAGAGACTCCTTTAGGTGCTACTCAGGGATCTTTGGCTGACCTGAAGGCTGAGGTGGCACCTTTAAGGGAGACCAAGTTAGAATTAGAGAAGGAGAATGAGGTCCTTCTATCTGACCTTGACAAATCCCAGGAAAGAGTGAAGTAGTCAGAAGTCACTTTTGCTATAGATGAGGTCTTAAAAAAGAAAGTTGAAGAAAGTTATACCAAGATTTTTGGGGAAAAGCTTGACTTGATAGATGAAGTCACCAAGTGAAAGGAAAAATATGCAAATCCGGAGGAGGTTGTATCTCAGATAATGGATGAGTTGGCTGACAACTTAAAGGCTCAATTTTGAGTCATAGCTCCTGAGGTAGACCTCTCTCCTATCCATCCCGACATGGTTGTGATTAATGGAAAGATTTTTTCTGCCTCCGATGAGGAAGACACTCCTATGCTTGACCTTAAGACTTCGAGAGCTTCTTAAAGCTTTGCTACTCAAATGGAAGATGAGCCTCTAGCTTCTCCGACTAATCCTGAAACTTTCTCGATCTCCTCTACACAGCTCGAAGATACCTCCAAAACATCTAGTGAGCAGATCCCCTCTCCTTAGTTTTAATGATCTTTGATGGCCCGGTATGTAGGTCTTATGGGAACATTTTAATTTGTAATAGTTGTAATTTTGAATACTTTATTTTGCTTTGTGGTTCTCTTAAAAACTTTTTCCACAATTTTGTTATGTGGTAGTTTCTAATGGATTTTTTTGTCATTTTTTTTTGGGTTGGTTTAGTTACTTTAGTTTTTGTAACTTAGAAAATTTTGAAATGCATCATCTGATGTTGATATTTAGTTGAATTATTCCTTTGAAACCAAATTTCTAAGTGCTGGAAGATGTCATTCAGTGTAGATCAGACATTCTTTTGAACCTTTCTTTCGAAGTCGAATTTAAGTATTTCCTTTAATTTTGCTCTGACTTTAAGTAGTCACTTTTAACAATTTACTTTTGTTATTAGTTTTAAGCTCACCTCTTTCGTTTTTAAGCTTTAACGAAGTCAAACCACGATATGTTTTTGTAATTTCTTACACTAATTTGGACCTCGTCGTTTTATCTTGCTGACCACTTAGGTCGGATAATAATTTTCGTGATTTTTCGAGCTTAAATTAGTGCGTTCTTATGGAAAATTTTAATGAAAAAATGAATTGTCACTGAAAAATAATTTACATGAGTTTTCTTGCTACAAAGTTTTTCTTTCATGAACCCTTAGCCCTTGCTATGGTGCCTCGTTAAAACCCCCTCCAGGAAAACCCTTCTTGGAAAAAATCATGAGTTTGGGAAAAAGAGTACATCAGGGAGTAAGATGTGCTTTCTAACTGTAGTACCTTTTCAAGTTACATGCATGTCACAATCTTGGGTGCTCATTTTCCTTCAAGTCAGACACTTTGTAGTAATCCTTTCCTAAGACTTTGATGATCTTGTAAAGTCCTTTCCAGTTTGCAGCCAACTTTTCTTTGGCCGACGTTTGTGTTCCAATTTCATTTCAGATTAGTATAAGGTCATTTGTGGTGAAACTTCTTTTGATGACTTTCTTATTATACCTTAAGGCCATTCTTTTCTTCAACGCTTCTTCTTTTATCTGAGCTTGTTCTCCTTGAGCTCAAACATTTCCTATTTCATCATAGAATATAACTCTTGGAGATTCTTCATTGATTCTTGACAAACGGATTTTTGCGTGGCCTAGAAATTCACAAATAAAAGCTCGTTGCAAGTATAGCTTCTAAACCAACAAAGAATCCTTTCGTACAAAAGTTTTGGTTATCACAAGTAACAAACCCCTAATAAAATTGATAACCAAAGTATTTAAACCTCGGGTCGTCTCTCAAGGAATTGCATGGAAGTGTGCTTATAATTGGTTATGGAAAAGTGTGTTTTGGGGTTTTGGATAAGAAATAGGGAATGTAAATGACAAAAGAAGTAAACTAACAACTGGAAAAGTTCTTGGCAAGGTATGAAAACTGGATGTCCTATCCTAGTTATCCTTATCAATTGTGATGAGAATTGTCCATTGCTCCCACTTGGTCAACCTCTAACTATGAAGCTATGTCAAGTGGATAAATCAATTTGATTTCCCAGGTCCTAGTCAACCTCTATGAAAAGACTAGATTTAGTGGAATTCAAATCAACTAGCAAACATAACAATTATCCATCAACAAAGGAGTTTGATAACTTAAGTGTCACCAATTACTCAACCAAAGCCAAGAGATTCAATAACAACAAATGGAGGAATAAACAATAAACATGAAATACCCAAATTGCATTAATAAAAGAAATCAAATCTAACATGAGAGTTCATAAATTAAAGTAATAGAATAAATAAAAGTAGAAGAGAAACTAAAGTAAAGGAACATTGAACCTAGAATTGGGAAGAAAATAAACCTAAAACTAATAGAAATCCTAAATCCTAAAACCTAGAGAGAGGAGAGAGCCTCTCTCTCTAGAAAACTACATCTAAACCTAAAATTATGTGCATGAAAGTTGAATGAATGATTCCCCCACTCTGTAGCCTCTAATCTGTGTTTTCTGGGCCGAAAAATGAGTCAAAAACAGCCCAGAAATTGCCCCCAGCAATTTCTGCAGTGACAGTACGTCGCGCATGTCGCGCGTACGCGCCAGGTGCGCGTGCACACCGATGGACTTTTCACCAATGTGCGCGTGCGCGTCCTTAAACGCCAGGTCAACTATGATAAATTATATATCGTTGCGAAGCCCCGGATGTTAGCTTTTCAACACAACTAGAAACGCCTCATTTGGACCTTTGTAGCTCAAGTTATGATCGATTGAGTGTGAAGAGGTCAGAGTTGACAACTTTGCAGTTCCTTCAGCTTCTTGTATTCCTTCCACTTTTGCATACTTCCTTTCCATTCTCTACGCCATTCCTGCCATGTAATCTCTAAAAACACTTAACACACATATCAAGGCATCGAATGGTAATGAGAGAGGATTAAAGTTAGCTAAATTAAGAACAAAGAAATATGTTTTCAATCATAGCACAAAATCAGGAAGGAAAATGTAAAACATGCAATTTACATGAATAAGTGTGAGAATAGTGGATAAAATCCACTCAATTAAGCACAAGATGTACCACGAAATAGTGGTGCATCAAATCTTCCCACACTTAAACATTAGCATGTCCTCATGCTAAGCTCAAGAGAAGCTATAAGAGTGAAGAGGAATGGTAGAAAGTATGAGCTGCAACCTATCTGTATGAATGCAACTAAATGTGAAATGCTTTTACCTACTTGGTTAAAAATAGATAAACCCTTCAAGAACAAACATGAACTGGATTTCACTAATTCAAATCATAAAAATGAAGTACAAATAACTTGCAAGAAGAAGATAGCTCATGAAAGCCGGGAACAAAGAATCGAGCATCGAACCCTCATCGGAAGTGTATACACTCTAATCGCTCAAGTGTTTAAGGTTCGATTTTCTCAATTCTCTACTAATCTTGCTTTCTAAGGCTTGCTCTTCATCTAATAATCAACAAAGAATTAATGCACAGATACACATATCAAGAGGTCTTTTAAGGGTTGTAATGGGGTCAAGGTCAAGGTAGGATTGTATTTGGTCAAGTGGACTGAAATCTGAATCCTTAATTAACCTAAACTTCTCACCTAACTTAGGACAATCCATGTAATCATAACATAAAGCTTAACTATCCGTTAACTGTGTTTACTACATATTTATGCATTCCAAGTTTTTAGTACAGTACATATGCATTGCTATCGCCATTTACTTTGGGGCATTTTGTCCCCTTTTAGCATTTGCTCTTTTGCTTTCTTTTTCTTTTTTTTTCTTCGTATTATATTTTTTTTCTTTTCTTTTGTCTTTCTCAATGCATATGATTAAGGTATTGCATGCATAAACATGTGTTAACGTTCTTTTTCATATTTTATCAAGAATATACAACACCCAATTCTCAAACCAAATATTTTCAATCCCAATTTCCCCACACTTAAATCATGAGCACTTTCACTAGTCTAAGCTAACCAAGAATTCAAATTAAGGACATTATTGTTTTTTGCTTAGAGTTAATGATGTGCTAAAATAAAGAACAAATGGGATCAAATAGGCTCAAATTGGTTTGCAAAGGATACTGAAAGGGTGAGGCCATATGGGTATGTGAGCTATAGTGAAACAAAGCCTCAATCATGTAAGTGTATGCATACATCAAACAATAGAAATATAGAATTAAGCAAGACAAAGATCACAATTATTGAGAGAATAGCACACACTAAAACAAAATATTGGTTGATAAAATGCAACCAATCGAATAGGATCAAAATCTCACTGGTTTTGTGTGTTCGAGCTCTAAACCGTGTTCCAAAATAAAATTTCTTCAAACAAGTTTAGCAAAATTTTTAATTCAAATTAGTGAAATGCTATAAAAAGTTTCTTGAAAAAGAAAATATTACTTCAACCAAGTAGTGGTAAAATATGCGCAAAATCAAGCAAACATGCAATCAAACATACAAATGCAACAATTAGCTACAAAGAAGAGTAAGAATTGGTGTTGAAAAGGAAGTAACTAACCCACGGAAGTCGGTATCGACCTCCCCACACTTAAAGATTGCACCGTCATCGGTGCATGCTAAGATGTGCAAGTGGAAGGATTGCTCCAACTGATGCTTTTTCTCCAAAGATTGTGCGGCAGACTTGTTTATTGCTCCAGATAGAAACTTTTCCTTTTCCCTCTTGGTGGCCATCCTGAAAGAAGAGAAAAAGGAAGGGAAAGAACCCACAAGCAAAGATATGAAAAGAAATAAAATATATGTGGGCTAGTGCCAAATAATAAGGTTCTCAACTTCATGGTAGCTACAACATGTAAGTAAGAAAATAATAGAAGTATAGGGCATGACAACTAATTAGCAAACAAGTCAAGGAGCACCCAAAAGAATGCAAGAAATATGCAACAGTCGAGTAGGAAAATTTTTAACACCAATGTGAGAACAACAAATATAGAAAAGAAAGGGAGAAGAAACAATGAAATTAAAATGCCATGAATGCAAGTATGCAAATGTAACAAATAGAAGAATAGAAGGGGAATAAGGATAAGAGGGGATGAGAAGAAAGTGAGAAAGGAAGAAGAAAGAGGTAGGGAAAAAGAAGTAAGAAGACGGAACTGGGCGGTGCATGCGACGCGCACGCGTACTGCATGCGGACGCATAGGTTGCACAAAAGTGAAGGGGCGCGTAAGCGTCTAGTGTGCGGACGCGTGATCGAGGCTGTGCCTCTAGCGCGAGACCAGCACAACTTTCGGCCAAAACAGGGTTTTACGCCGATTTTTCCAACCACGCGGACGCGCCAAGGGTGCGGACGCGTGGGTCGCCAAAAGTGGAAACGGCGCGCACGCGTACAGTACGCGTGCACGTGGGCGGGATTGTGCCTAAGGCACGTTTCTTGCCCAGCTTCCGCGCCACTCTCTGTTCAATCTAACTTATGTCGCATCCACAAAGGACGCGGACACGCATTAGGAGCTGGCGCGTCGATCTCTTTTTTTTAATGCAGAATGCATGTGAAGATGCAGAATGAATGAACACTAATAAAAATAAAACAAAAGAAAACTAAGAATGAAAAGGGACAATCATACCATGGTGGGTTGTCTCCCACCCAGCACTTTTAGCTAAAGTCCTTAAGTTGGACATTGGATGAGGTCTTTGTCATGGTGGCTTGTGCTTGAACTGATCCAGGAATTCCCACCAATGTTTGTACTTCCAACAGCCTCCGGGATCCCAAACTAGGTGCAGAAAGCCTTCAAGCAAGTGGAAGCAAGTGACAAGGCCCCAAAAGTATTGATTGTTGGAATGAATTCCGGGGTCCCAAGCCTTGCTTTTGCACCTGTCTTCTTGTTGAGCAATATTGTTCCATCCGGGTGGCAAGCAGTCTGAATTCTCACTGAAGCGGCCAAACAACATCCTAGACCCATTCAATTGAGCCCTACACCAACCTTTGCATTTCAACTTGGAACATATAACCATATTGAACCTTGCTTGACAACTCTTCCCACTGACCATCTCCCTCTTACTCTTAAAGCCACAGAGAGCTCTAAGTTGACCATCCGTCTCCAGTAGCCCATATTCAAGTGGGAAAGTAATGGTCAAGGATAAGAATTTTACCCACTTGAATGTTGTGTTGGACGGTAATGGCCTTGGGAGAGGTGTTTCTAATGATCTTGCAAGCTCCACTCCCTTGTGCTCTTCTTTGACAACTTCCACCTCTTTGCAAGCTTCTTCAATAGAAACATCTTCCTCTTGGTAGCTTTCTTCCAATTCAATCTCTTCTTCATTGCTCACCAAGGGCATAGGAGGTTGTGCTTCTTCTTCTTTAATCTCCAACTCTTGATCAACCTCTGCAAAGTCTTCAACCATGATCTACCTTGGAGGTTGTACGCCATTCTCAACATCAACATCAAACACCTTGGAAGAAGGCTCTATGACTGGACCTTCCAATAGAGGTTCAGCATCTCCTAAGTCTGTAACCACCTCTTCCTTTTCAATAATTGCTGTTTTGTCCAGTTGTTTAAGTATAAAATCTTTCTCCTCCTTGATGATTTCCTTTTCATGACAACTCTCTTTAACTACTTCTTCATCTTCAAGGGTCTCTCATACCTCCACCTTTAGGGCCTACTCGAGCTTCTTATGAAGTATGAATTCGTGAAGACGATCCCTTCTCTCTTGTTCCATGTCAATAGCATAATTGGGATCATCTTGCTCTTGGATTGATGGATGTGGGTGCTCTTCCATCGAGGTGATGATGGGATGGAAAGATCATTATGTGGTAGAAGAGGAAGTGCACTAAAGCTTGAGGGTTGAATAGTGGAGGTAGAGGGGTGGTCCATGTGGGATATAAGATTTTGGAGTTTAGAGGTGAGACCAATGAGAGAGGTAAGTGTGTTCTCCATGGAGGTTTGGGGTGGATAGGAGGGTTCATTTGCTGGAAGAGAGGGCTCATAACACGGAGGTGGTTCCTCTTGATAAGGATGTGGAGATGGTGTATATTGAGGTGGTGGTTCTGGGTGTGGTTCATATGGTGGTTGGTGTGGTAGATAAGGATTAAGGTCATATGAAGGTGTTTGGTAGTAAGGGGCTTGTGAGTATGGTGGTTCAAAATTATATTGAGGAGGGGGTTCATAGGCATATAGTGGGGCTTGTTGGTAACTACAAGGGGGTCCACCATATTCATCATCTTGGTACGCTCCCTGGAATGGCTCTTGACCATGGTAATTTGGTAGAGGTGGGTTGTCACGAAAGGGTCTACCATAACTATTGTCTTGGTATGCATCACCGAATAGTTGTTGGTGATAGCGCATTGGAAGGGGTTGTTGCCAAGAGGGTTGATCAAATCCTTGTGGCTCCTCCCATCTTTGATTCTTCCAACCTTGATGCTTCTTCTCATTATAGCTTCCATTCCTTACAACAACATTGGAACCAAACTTAAAGCCAGAAGGGTGAGAATTCATAGTAGTTAATAAAAATTAAAACACAAAAAAAATGAAAACAAATAAACAAGCAAAAGCAAATATTTACAATAACCAATAATAAGGCACACGTTTGCAATTCCCCGGCAACGGCGCCATTTTGACGAACGGATTTTTGCGTGGTCTAGAAATTCACAAATAAAAGCTCGTTGCAAGTATAGCTTCTAAACCAACAAAGAATCCTTTCGTACAAAAGTTTTGGTTGTCACAAATAAGAAACCTCAAATAAAATTGATAACCGAAGTATTTAAACATCGGGTCGTCTCTCAAGGAATTGCAGGGAAGTGTGCTTATAATTGGTTATGGGAAAGTGTGTTTTGGGGTTTTGGATAAGAAATAGGGAATGTAAATGGCAAAAGAAGTAAACTAACAACTGGAAAAGCTCTTGGCAAGGTATGATAACTGGATGTCCTATCCTATTTATCCTTATCAATTGTGATGAGAATTATCCATTGCTCCCACTTGGTCAACCTCTAACTCTGAAGCTATGTCAAGTGGATAAATCAATTTGATTTTCCAAGTCCTAGTCAACTTCTATGGAAAGACTAGAGTTAGTGGAATTCAAATCAACTAGCAAACATAACAATTATCCATTAACAAAGGGGTTTGATAACTCAAGTGTCACCAATTACTCAACCAAAGCCAAGAGATTCAATAACAACAAATGGAGGAACAAACAATAAACATGAAATACCTCAAATTGCATTAATAAAAGAAATCAAATCTAACATGAGAGTTCATAAATTAAAGTAATAGAATAAATAAAAGTAGAAGAGAAACTAAAGTAAAGGAACATTGAACCTGGAATTGGGAAGAAAATAAACCTAAAACTATTAGAAATCCTAAATCTTAAAACCTAGAGAGAGGAGAGAGCCTCTCTCTCTAGAAAACTACATCTAAACCTAAAATTATGTGAATGAAAGTTGAATGAATGATTCCCCCACTCTATAGCCTCTAATCTGTGTTTTCTAGGCCAGAAACTGGGTAAAAAACAGCCCAGAAATTGCACCCAGTGATTTCTGCAGTGACAGTACGTCACGCATGTCGCACGTACGCGTCAGGTGCACGTGCGCGCTGATGGACTTTTTGCCAATGTGTGCATGCGCGTGCGCGTACTTAAACGCCATGTCAACTATAGCAAATTATATATCGTTTTGAAGCTTCGGATGTTAGCTTTCCAACGCAACTAAAATCTCCTCATTTGGACCTTTGTAACTCAAGTTATGATCGATTGAGTGAAAAGAGGTTAGGGTTGACAGCTTTGCAGTTCCTTCAGCTTCTTGTATTCCTTCCACTTTTGCATGCTTCCTTTCCATTCTCTACGCCATTACTGCCCTGTAATCTCTGAAAATACTTAACACACATATCAAGGCATCGAATGGTAATGAGAGAGGATTAAAATTAGCTAAATTAAGAACAAAGAAACATATTTTCAATCATAGCACAAAATCAGGAAGGAAAATGTAAAACATGCAATTTACATGAATAAGTGTGAGAATAGTAGATAAAATCCATTCAATTAAGCACAAGATGTACCACGAAATAGTGGTGCATCAATTCTAGGTATCATGACTTCTATACCATAAGGAAGTCGGAAAGGAGATTCTCCAGTTGTTGAGCGTGGGGTTGTTCGATATGCCCATAAGACTTGAGGGAGCTCATCAGCCTATGCTCCCTTTGTGTCTTGTAGTTGGTGTTTCAACCCAGTCAACACAACTATATTTGCAACTTCTGCTTGTCCGTTGGCTTGGGGGTGTTTCACCGACTTGAACAGGTGCTTAATTTTTAGGCTTGCCACCAAGCTTCTAAATGTTGAATCGGTAAATTAAGTTCTATAGTTTGTGGTGATGGAGTGTGGGACTTCAAACCGGGTGACAATATTTTTGTAGTTAAACTTTTGACTTTTTGGGGCTGTGATGGTTGCTAGAAGTTCTGCCTCGATTCACTTAGTTAAATAATCAATACCTACTATAAGGTACTTTACCTGTCCCAGTGCCTATAGGAATGGACCGAGGAGGTATAAGTCCCATTTTGCAAATGGTCAAGATGAGGTGATCCTAATGAGCTCTTCTGTGGGTGCCATATAGAAGTTAGCATATTTTTGGCAACTATCATGTAGATGTGTCTATCAGGGTTTGTGATGGCCGATCTTCTCGTTGACCCCTTTCTTCATCACCGCTCTTCCTTTTTTCTGGATCATCCGATCTATCTATGAGATATCTTTCTAACCGACCTTATCTGGCCATTTTTTTCTATCATATTTTTCAAGTCATCGCAATCATTATTGGAATTCTATATAGTTTGTGATACTCATAGTATTCTGTCTGACTTCTATCTTTCTTGTTCTTGATGGGATGAGCAGGTGAAAGTTTTTCAGTGCGGCAAATCTCTTTGTAGATGTCGACAAGAGAAACTTGGAGCTGGGTATAATTGTGGTATCTTCTAAGCTTATCCGAGTTGTATTCATCCTTTTTCTTTGCTTCTTTATCTTTATCCAAAGCATGGTAAGGAGGATTTTATCTTGGAGTTGGTTCTCTAATTCCAGAATTCTCCTCTATGTTGATGTACGTTTTTGCCCGTTCTTATACTTCGTACAAATAGGTCGGATGTCGCTTTAATATGGATTGAGAAAATGACCCTTCTCTGAGGTCATTAACTAATCCCATTATTACTACTTCTGGAAGTAAATTTTGAATTTTCAAGCAAGCTTGGTTGAACCTTTCCATATAAGCTCGGAGAGTTTCTCCGACTTCTTGTTTAATTTCTAAGAGACTTGGAGCATGATTAACTTTGTCCTTCTGATTTGAGAATCTGGTGAGAAACTTCCTTGCCAGATTGTCAAAATAGGTTACTGACCTAGCTAGTAAGCTATCAAATCATCACTGCTTGGTTAATGTCATCGGGAAAGTCTTGCAATGGGTCACATTGGATATGTCGGCCAGGTACATCCGACTTTTGAAGTTACTGAGGTGGTGTCTTAGGTTGGTCGTTCTTTCATAGAGGTCCATGTCGGGACTTTTAAAATTCCTGGGGACCCTAACCCTCATGATTTCTTCTATGAATATATCTTCTCCTCTAAAAGGGCTTTCCTCCCGATCCGCACAGTTGCTTTGACTTTGAAGGCCGGCCTCTAGTTTCGAGAGCTTTTCTTCTAATTCTCTTCATCGAGGTATCTCTTTTCGCAAATCTCTTTCAGCTTCTCTTTGTCGTTTGATCTTCTGTTCAAGTTGCTCAAATTGGCCATGGTGCCTGTGTATGAATCCCATGATCTCGGTTGGATGTAGGGACTCTTCATTTTAATGGTGGATGTATTTCTAAATTGATTCTCCTAGGTGGAGTATTTTTCTATGTTCCCTCCCCGATAGGACCATTCGCTCTATCATGCCCTGGAGGTTTGATGAGTGTTCGGTCATCGTTATGAGGTTCTAGTTCTGACTTAGATGCGGTGTGACCGTCTTCGAATTGATTGTCTGTCATGACTGAGTGTAGATTACCCAGCTCCCTGGCAATGACGCCAATATTTTGAGAGTTACCTGAAATTGGGTTGCTTTTTGGCCTGAATTTGAGGTCCAAAACTCTTGTTGAGGCAACCTCTGACTTCCTCTAGTATCGAGGCGCTGCCGTCCGAATTCCTCGTGAGGTAGTGGGGGTGCTACCTACAAAGAATTCCGATACTTAAGTTAGCTAGGGTGTAAGCAGGTTTTAGTAGATTGGATTCTGAATATACATGAGGTTGTTAGTGTATTTATAGTTAAAGCAATAGCCACCTTTTTTAGCGTAGTTCTACCTTTAATAGTGGATGACCGTTTTCTTTATCTTGAGAAGTTGTTGAGATCTCCTTTCTAGATAAAAGGAAGAGATAGTAGGCAATATTTTAGAAATTAATTACTTGTTCAAATAAGTAGTGCTGGTTTTTTTATCGTCGAGCCCAACCTCTTTAAGGTCGGGTAGATACAAGTTATATTGATTTTCTTAATTGGGCTTTATCTATTTTGAGTCTGACTTTATTGTTTGACTAAAATATAAACAGATCCAAATTACAAACCGTTACTTTATTTATGCTCTATTTGGTAATAATAAAAAAATATTTCATTGTTAACAAAATAGAGATTACTTTGTTACTATATATAAAATGAGGATAATAATTTACTCTTTATTAGTATGAAAAAATTAATTATATATGCATTTAACACCCAAAATAGATCCACTTGCATAGTTACCTGAATTTAAAATATCTTGTTTGAATTAAATTCTGAATAATAAATTTTAAGAAATAGTTTAGTAATATTAAAGTATATTTAATGCATGTTTTGAAATCTTATTTTTATCTAAACATTAACTATGTGTTAAATTGGTTAAACATAATTATTTTGTGTATCAAAAGTATATAGAATTAACCGACTATACTATAATGCAATGTAGAGGATAAATTATCCTATAGATTTAAGAGTATCATCAAAGCAATTGCCTAAAACTATAAATACAAAAAAAAAATTCTAATATCGAGTAATATTTCAAATAATTTTTTAATTAAAATATTTTTAGTCAAAAAATTTTATTTCTAAGAAATTTTAATTACTAAATTAGTTTTTCAAATTTTATTTCATTAAAAAATCTGATATGAAAATTTTAAAATGAATAATACTACATATTCAAGCATTTTTATGAATTCAGTCCAACTAAATTAAACAACAAGACTTGAAGTAATATATTATTTATAACTAATTGTTATTGATGTTAAACCAACTTAATTGGACTTGGTTAATAAAAGAATTTAAATATATAACATTATTCTTTTAAAATATGCGTATTTTTAATAATAAGAAGTGATTTGATTACATTTATACTCTTTAATAAGAGAATTTAACATAAAAATTTTAATTATCTAACAAATAAAAATTAAAAATTAATTTATTGATTAAAATTTGTATCAGTTTCAACTATGATCCAACTAAAATCTTGATTCTTGAAACCTGATTTGGATATTACGTACTTTCTCATATCAGACAAGGATAGGTACAAGTAAACACGATATTATTATTATTATTATTATTGAAGAACACAGTAGGTCCAAACATATATATAGAAAACTTTTAATTTGGACCACTGATCTTTGTTTTGAACTTTTGATAGATATTCGGGTAAAGTTGTTTGTCAGCTATATGGTTATCTTTAATGTCTTGATCTTTTTTACCCTTTGGATTTGACTCTTTGTTGTTTACCTTAGCCACATCGAGGATCATTCATTATTTTTGGCCTTCAAATACGTTGCACTCTTAATTATAGTTTCAAATTATGAAGGATTTTTGTCCTATGTATGTGGTGTGTTCAGTGCATCAGAGGTACCTGAGTTGAATTCCATGTTTCCAATTTTCAATTACCAAATCATAATGCAATAATGCATTTATTATTATTATTATTATTCATTTTATTAAATTGGTATATTATTCGAGAACCATTACATTTTTTAGCAGTTTACTTTTGCAGCAGCTACTTCGGATATTGTTCATTAAAGATTTGTTTCTTCTAATTGATTTTAATATTGCAGATTACATTGCTCTTTCAGGCTTTCACTAATACTATATAAAGGTAACAGTTATTAAAATATTATCTACTCATATCATCTTCAGAAAATGATACTTTTAAAATACTAATAATTTGTAATTTATGAGTTTAATTAATTTTAGAAAGGGGTAATTTTTTATTCTTTTAAGAAAAAAATTGACAGAAAAATATTAAGACTCGTTTTTGTTGCTTTCAATGTTTTTTTTTTTTACAATATTCTCCAATCATTTTGAGTACATAGTTAAAATTAGTACCCAGTCTTAACATAACACCTGTAATTCCTTATCAACCAAAGTCTTAGACTTTCAAAGTGGGTTTCATTCATGTGTAACACAAAACTTACAAGATAGATTGTTGTTGTTTGCAAATAAGAATTAAAATTTTCTGTTGACGCCGCTAAAGTTCAAATTAAAAGCTAGATCTGATTAATAGAACTCCATCATCATAACATATACGCACTCAGTTTGTCTAGCTTGCATTGCTAATGGCCCATTTTTGTCCCACCCCGTTTGCACATCAACCCAACCTATCATTATTGTGCTCCTACCAAGCAAAATCAATGTGTCTGCAACTCTGCATGCATTGAAATGTATATCGTCGTTTTTTGGTTTAATAATAAAATGCATTCAATATTTTAGGGAAAAAATTATTATTTTTACTCCTAAAAGTTAAAAATATTAACAAATTTATCTAAAGAAAATTAAGATTCAGATACTTTTATCATACAAGACTATTTTTGTCGATATAAAATTAATTTTGTATGTTCATCCATAATTAAATTTATCAGCATGCCAAAAAGGATAATTTCCTTTCGCAAAAATAATACTATTAAATGACACAAGTTCTAGTATATTGTGTATGTACAGGGTGTTTTAACGTCGTATTATGGAATTACATTTACTAGACAGAACATGCATATAATAACTCACCTAAATTTGGTAGATGTCCTACTTAAAATAGTGTGAATTAATACAATGATGTCGTCTAATATATAATCAATGAACTTAGTAGTGATGTTAATATGCTATATATGAATATAAGTACATACATAACTATGCGTTTGGTTCTCTATTAACTAGTGTGTAACTACATAACTCAACTCTTTTTAATTTTTCATTATTTATCCCCACGTTATTTTTCCACTGCCATATAAGGTCTTCACGAACCCTATTTGTAGAAAAAATATTGGTGATTTTTTTTTAAATGAAATTATATAGTGTAATTACAAATAGCTGGGTAAATTTTGCAGGTGAAAATTAACATGCAGAATGAATGTTGGATACGTCTTAATATTCTGACAACACACAAAATGTGTATTGGACATGTATCAACATTTTGACCAATACATACATAAGATATGTGTTGGACACATTTTTACAATACTTTAATACACTTAAATATTAATATTTAACTAAAATATCATGTTCATCTGTATATTAAAAATAATTTCTGACCCATTTATCTATTTTTATTTTTTATTTCATTTCGGGTTATTATTAATATTAATATATAATTCTGGAATTGATAGTCACATAGTGGAACTACTCCAACCAAACAGTCAGTGGAGATTTTCCCTTTAGGCAATGGCATAAGGCAAGTTGGACCCAATGTTATTGAATTGAATTCAAAATACGTCCTTTTCTCTTTTCTCTAGTAGTTAACAAGTTATTATGATGCGCCAACCTCATCAGTCATCATACATTATCATCAGTAACAAATAACACTAACACGCACACACCGTGACTCACTTCGAACTCAACCAATATTGGATCCTTCTCACCTTTGGGTAGTTTGCTAGGCCATACCCATGCCAAAGGGTATGGACAATTGGACATGGAAGATGAATGAATAATCTCCCTCCTAAAATAGTACGAGAATGCCAACAACCACTTAGTACAACAATCTCATTTGGTTCTTTAACAAACTATTGCTTGTTTGTTGCGTGTACCACGTGAACACACCTTATAATATACATCAAGTTAAGCACTTTCTAAACGCTACTCCCAAGTAAACTTTCCATGGCGATTTCTTTGGTAGGATTAGGGTGTTCAGAATGAATTTCCCAAAAATTAAACATTGTCACACACACATCACTTTTTTCTTTATTGTAAAAATATACATCAATAATCGGAGAATGCTAGAAATTCATTAAAATTTATTATTTTTAGTTATCAATTACTCATCAATATTTAAAAATATTAAGATAAAGTATATTGTTGGATTACTAAAATAATGGCATTAGATTAAAGAAATTGAGTTGATGACTAAATAATAACAAAAAATAATAAATTTTTATAATCTCTAGCATTTTTCATATTTTTAAATATTTAAGTTGTATAACATGTAATACCACTATTATAATTTATTAGTGGACTAATAGACACCAAACGTGTCTGTTAATCTATTTTTTTAAATTAAATAAAAAATAATAATAAATTTGATATTAGCTACAATGATAAGTTATACTAAAACCAAAAGATTATGAGTTTAACTATTGAAAATAACATTTTTTTAATAAATTGTACATGGTAAAAGGTGTTTTAGGGGTAAAAAATTGTGCATCAATTCCCTTTCAATCTATATTTTATATATATATATATAAGATAAAAGATAGATAAATAGATAGATAGGTAATAGAAGAAGACTATTTATAATAGATAGAAGATATATAAATTTTAATCTTGAACCATTTGAAATAGTCTGGAGGTCAAAAATTTAGATAATAATAAAGTTCTAACTTCAAATATTATTTTTCTTAAAATAATAAAGTGAATAAAATATAAAAATTTTATTAACAATTGTCTTAAAATATTTATTAAGTAGAAAAACGTTTAAAAAATTATAGAAAAAATATATTTATTTAACATTTACTTCAAAATCTTGGCAAAACCCAGAATTACACGTAATATTATTAACTCTTTATTTTTTATTTTTTATTTTATTTATTTATGAAGAACTAATGTTAATTGATCTCTTATATAGGAATAAAACTCTAGCAAAAAAAAGTGTAGAGAAGATGACTAGTAAAAAATATTTGTATATCACCTAACTTTCGAAAAATGAGAATAATTTTTATCTTTAGGATTATCCTATATGAATCTCTGATTAATCTTAAAGTTTCATCCCTTTCTCTTTGCTTTTCTTTTCAGTTATCTACCCAACATAAAAGTATAAAACAGCAATGGTCATCCTTTTAAACAACAAAGTCTGCCAATGAGTTACTTTTATTATGTTTTAGCATATAATTCAATGAATTATAGGGTGTGTTTGTGAAACACGTTGAAGAGAATAAAAGTGCGTTTCAATGTTTTGAACGCTGTTCCTTTATGTTTGGCAACTTTTTTTTCTCTAAACGCTAACGTAATTCTGCATCCCAAAAAATCGTTCACTAGAAGCAAGAAATTATAAGTTCTACTTTTATTCAACCTACGTTTAAGTTAATTGCTAGTTATTATTGATTTTTTTCATAATTTTTTTCTAAATAAATACTAAAAATATTAAAACAATTATTCTAATTTTTGTGCACTATTTACTATTTTAATTTTTTATAATATGTATTATTGTTCTTATTAGAAATAATAAATTAAATAAAAAATTAATTATAAATAATAACAAAAATATAATTTGTAAAAAATTAGAACCTAAAATAATAATAAAAATAAAATTATTAAGAATACTTAAAAAAGTACTAAAATATGTTATTTTATATATTATTTTTAATTTAATTAATAAATATTAATTTTTACTATAAAAAAATACTTAAAAAATTGTCAATTTTTATGTTATTTTTAATTTCATAAATAAATATTAATTTTATTATAATAATAAAAAATTATAATATACTAAAATAGAGTACTATAAAAAAATACTATATAAAAAATACTAAAAAATATAAAAAGATTAAATATATTTAAAAAAATAATATTATAATTTAATGTTATATTTTTTTAATAATTAATTAATTATTTATCTAGAAGTGATTTTAACTAATATTATCTAAATAATATTTATTTTATTAAAATTAATTTTAATAAAAATTACCAAACATAAATCATGTTGGCACAGATTCATTTCTACCCAAAATCAATTCTACAAAATCACTTCTATTTAAACTCTAGTTTGCTCAACGTAAATCGAAACACAGACATAGTTGCTGCTCATGAAAGTGCATCTGTTCACTCACGGTTCATTAACAGTGTTATAAACCATAGATAAGAAAAGTAGTTAACACCGTTTGTTGAGTTTGTGTGTCCCTTTCACTATAACCTGTCATTGGTATCCTGAAATAACAAGACTTCCCCATGATGTTTACGCTGCTCCCTGGTGCAGAATCAGCACAGCAATAAGCCATGAGAGGGAAAAAAAAGTTTCAGTGATACAGAAAGAAGAAAAGGACTTCATATAAGAAGAAAAATACTCCCACCAATCCTACTATACAGGTTACAAAAACCATTAAAGAGAAAAGATAGTAGAAAAGTAATATCCAACCCAACCATTAACTTATAAAGTTAGAAAGAAAACCCCACACGTCGAAAGGAAATTAATATAGATATATGAAACATTCTTAAAATGCAGATTAGATGCTAAGAAGATCTGGTGGCGGTGACTTGGGAGGGTTTTGATTATCTTTAGTATGCTCTTTCAATGATGTGGCCATTGGAGACTCTAAGCTGTTTGATGATGACAATGATGAGGACTCGGTGATTGTTGAATCTCCCTGCTTAGATCCCGGTGGCTTTGGAAGCTCGGTGAGAATTTGAACCACTTCGCGCATGGTTGGGCGCTCTACGGCTTGTTCTTCGACACACAGCATGGCGACATAGAAAACGTGCATCACCTCATGGAGGGGAACTGAGGGAAGCCTAGGATCAAGAACCTTAAGCACTCCTTCCTTGTTTGAGTCTGTCATTTTCCTCACCCATTGCACAATGTCCACGCCGTCACCGAACTCACCAACCGGTTTCCTTCCGGTTACAAGCTCCAAAAGAACAACGCCAAAGCTGTACACATCGCTCTTCTCATCAACTTTCAAAGTGTAGGCATATTCTGTAACAATAAAAATCTCAACTTCAATCAATAATCATGAAATAAAATAAATATATGAGAAAGTAAACAACAGAAAATTAATAAACCGTTTTATTATTATGCCGTGTCGGTCACCATCCATTTCCAACTGTGAACATGGGTGATCTATAACTACATGACTAATTTAATTTAATTTAATCATTAGCTTGAGTACTATGGTCAAGAAGCAAGCAATAAAGTTACCAACCATTTTTCTTTTAGTAGTAAATTGGTAATAGTTTAGAAGCAAACTGTAGTTATGCGGACAAATCAATCAAGAGGTCATCAGTGTTCGGTAGAAAAACAGAAGTCAAATAGATCACAATATTAGCATCTTAGCAATATTAATTAATTAATTACTCAACAGTTATAGAGCAATACCCATGATGATTGTTGAGTCAAAATTGAATAGACAAACTCGAGAAAACATGATTGGGAAAACGAAATTAGTCACAGAAATTCAAATTCAACAAACTCAGAATTAGCTAAAGTTTTCTTCAGCACAATACCTGGAGCTATGTATCCATATGAACCGGCAATAGCGGACATGCATTCAGATGTTCCAGAATCTTGGAGGAACTTGGCAAGCCCAAAATCAGCAACATGAGCTTCAAAGCTGGAATCAAGAAGGATATTGTTCGACTTGACATCGCGGTGCACAATAAGCGGCGAACAATCATGATGCAAGTAACAAAGCCCCTTTGCAGCCTCCACAGCAATCTTGTACCTTGTGTCCCAATGTAAGTGACCCCCTTTCTTCCCATGAAGAACCTCACCCAAGCTTCCATTAGGCATGTACTCATACACAAGAAGATTCGTCTCGTGGTTCGAACAGAACCCCAACAACCTAACAATGTGCCTGTGTCGAATCCTCCCCAAAGTTTGAATCTCAGCATTGAAACCATGATCATGGGATGATCCTCTACTCATAGCCGGTAACCTCTTTACAGCAACTTGATCCCCATTCGCCATGGCCCCTTTGTACACAATTCCAGCACCTCCTTTTCCTATGACGTTATCCTCCTTCAAGCAATCCAGAACATCGTCCACAGTGAAGTCCAATCGCTGGAACGCCGTGAGCTTCCAGGCGCGCGCCTCGCTCGCCTTCTTCAGGGACCGCGCCTTGAAGATTGCCGCCACAGCGAACAAGATAGAGCAAACAAGAAGCCCAATAACCAGCAATAGCTTCAAGGAAGAAGACAGTGGACCCTTAACATGAGGTTGACGAGGGCCATTGACAACACCGTCTTTGCAAGGACCTAAATAAGGGCCACAGAGTTCGGGGTTTCCCAAGAAAGAGGTATAGTTGAAGTAACTGAATTGGCCAGTGCCAGGAACCAAACCAGAGAGATTGTTGTAAGAAAAATCCACCGATGTTAAACTCTGCATGGAAGCAATAGATCCCGGAATTGGACCAACCAAGTGGTTCCTTGAAAGGTTCATATAGTTCAGTATCCGCATTCCAGTGATCTCATTTGGAACCTCGCCGGAGAGTTCGTTGCGGCTGAGATCAACGAATGTCAACAACTTGCACCGGCTGATCTCCGGTGCAACCGGACCAGAGAACTTATTATTGCTGAAATCCATCTTGGAGAGCTGCTGTAGCCTGCCAATCTCCGATGGGATCCGGCCCGAGAACCGGTTCCCGTCTAGTAGAAGCTTCTGCATGCTGGAGAAGTTCCCAATGGACGGTGGTAACGGCCCTGAAAGCTTGTTATTGGAAAGACTAATTTGCCCCAAGTTCGGTGCAACGGAACCAGAAACAGGAAACTCTCCGGTCAGAAGATTATCCTGAAGTTCAACCTGTGTCAGTTTCGGAAGCCCAAACAGACCCTTAGGGATTGAACCGTTCAAGAAATTTTCACCCATTCTCACCCTACTCAGAGACTCACACTTTCCGAGTGAATCAGGAATTGGACCAAAGAGGAAGTTACCGAGAGTTATCAGTGTCTGAAGACGGTTACCGGAACACATTAACGGTGGCAAAGTTCCTGTAAGCTTGTTCGACGAGAGGTCAACGATCGTGAGCCTGCCGTTCTTCCCCAAATTCTGAGGAATGCTTCCGGTGAAGTTGTTGTCCCACAGCTGAAGCACCTCCAGCGACGGAAGCTCACCGATGAACTCCGGTATCTCACCGTGGAGCTTGTTGCGGAAGAGGTTCACGAGAGTTATGTTCTTCAGCGCCGAAAAGCTCGCGGGAATCTCGCCGGCGAGCATATTGTTCGATAAATCCATTGATTTTAGACTTTTAAGGCTCCCAAGCTCCGTAGTTAGTGAACCGAAAAGCGCATTCACCTGGAGGAAGAGGGTGTCGAGCTTCTGAAGCCTCCCTATCTCCGCCGGAATCTCGCCGGAGAGTCCACAGTACGCGGCGTCGAGCCTGACAAGCTCGGACAAATTCCCGATCTCCGGCGGTATTCCGCCGTCGTAAGTGTTGTAGTACCCTACATAAAGCTCCTGGAGGGAGCTAAGGTTTCCGATCTCCGGCGGGATTTTCCCGACAAGCTCGTTACCGGAAACCGCAAGGTACTCCAGCTTCTGCCATTTGCCGTACTCCCGCGGAATTTCGCCGGAGAAGAAGTTTCCGCCGAGGTGCAAGTGGCGAAGCTCAGTCATGTCGGTGACGGCGAGGGGAAGAAGACCGGTCAAGTTGTTATTGTAAAGGTCAAGAACTTCAACAGTGTGGAGAATGGAAAGTTCATTAGGGAAGGTTCCGTTGAAGATGTTGTTAGAGAGGTTGAGGAAGCGGAGGTTTGTGAGAGAGGAGAGGGAACTGGGAATAGGGCCGGAGAATTTGTTATCGGAGAGGGAGAGGTTGGTGAGAAAGGGGAGGAGGGAGAGGTGGTCGCCGGAGAGAGTGCCGGAGAGGGAGAGGGAAGAGAGGTTGAGGGAGGTGACGTGGCGGAGGTGGTGGTCGCAGGAGACGCCGCGCCATGTGCAGTGGTCGGAGGGGGAGGTGGGGGACCAGGAGGAGAGAGCGGAGGTGGGATCGGAGGTAATGGAGGCGGCTTTGAAGGAGAGCAGGGCACGGCGCTCGGAGATGTGGGCGGAGTGGGCCGTGAGATGGAGGCAGAGGAGGAAGAAGAGGAAGTGGAAGAGGAAGAGGCGCATGTTTGGTTTTGCTTAGCTGGCAGGGGGAATGGAATGGAATGGAAGTGATACAAATACAAGAGAAGAAGAAGAGTTAGTGAGTGAGTGAGTGAGTGAGTGACTTATGAGTAGAGTGAGGCGTGGGAGTGAGACTGAGACTGAGACTGAGAGGGTTCAGTGTTCAGTGTTTGTTTGTTTGTCATCTTATCCTTCCTTCAGGAAAAGGGGGAAAATAAGGAATTTCATTTCTCATCGATCAATATATCATGTATTTTGTAGGTATCGCGCTGTTCCCTTTTTCGCTTCTTGAGTTCCTCTTCCTCCTATTTATTGAACAATAAAAAAAATTAGAATTTATTTTATTTAATATTTATTAATTATTACGATAATTAATAAATATTAAATAAAATAAGTTATAATTATTTTTGGTTAATTTTTTTTTATTATGAAAGATTTTTGTTTACCAAATTAGTGTATGTCCCGCGAGGAGATTTACAATTTACATAATAATTTTGTATACATATTTTTATAAATTAAATTATATATAAAATTTTGAATTCATTATTAGAATCTTGACTTTGAAATTAATTTGCTTTTTATTATAAAATTATGACTTATTTGATATTTATCTTTAAAGATAATCTATTTCTATTTCTAAGTTATAATTTAAAGTAACCTTATTTAGTTTTGAGAATATTTATTTACTTGTTTAAATAAAATTTTAATTCTTAGTTGGTGAATTTGAACAAAATTAAACTACAATCAATTGTATGCCTTGAATGAATGATGATATTATTTAAATTTATAGGCTCAAGGTTAATATATACACTCTTTTTGTTTCTAGGTTATGTTTAAAGATAATTTTAGCAATTTTGGCACAACAAAATTTTTTTTTACTTTTTAGTGGATAAATATTTAAGTTATTGAAAATTTAAAAATATATTTAAATTTTTGACTTTTTTAAAATATAAACACATTGATTCATATTATTCATTTGAGTTTATTAGATTCAACAGAAAAATTAAACGTGACTCTCATTATACTGATCTGGTCAATACGAATGTCCACATGAAAATTTTTTTAAAATAAGACAAATTAGATCTAGAAATTGATGTGTCCAAATTTTGAAGAAGTTAAAAATTTAAATGCATTTTCAAATACTAAAAAATTTAATTGTCAACAAACCAAAAAATCAGGAATCAATTTGTTATTTCTCTAAATTTTTTTAATTTAAAAATATAAATCGGAGGCAGGGTTTTTGAGAGGTATGAAAATCGAGGTTCTAATTTATGGAGTAACACTCAAATTCGAAAAGTTGTAAATCGGAACCTCCGATTTGAGTTTTTTTTTTTAAAGGTTGAGAAATTGGTGGATCAATTTTGAGGTTTTAAAAAATAAAAAAAAATTAAGAAGCTCAATACTGACTTTTCAATTTGTGGCCTCCCTAAATCGAATGGTCTAATTTGTTTCTAACCGTTTTACAAATTTCACACCTTAGGATAATACACAATAAACCTATAACAACGTATGACACTAATATTTTCCTAATATATATCCCTCTACTTGCTTTGTATATATAATTACGGAAATATTTGGTAATTAAAGTAAATTAATTAAAAACAGTCAAAATATATTTTATTTAGTATATATTAGAGAAAAAACTCTAAACAGCCCTTGACAATTACTTCAAAAGACAACAAGGTTTTTGACAAAAAAATATTCAACCCGACTTCTGAGCTTTATTTTTAAGAGACTGATTAGTTTCAGTGCCAAAAAAAATTAATGTTGTTTTTTTTTTTGCATAGGGGCTAATCAGTCCCAAAAAAAAGATCAAAAGTTGGATTGAATATTTTTTTGTTAAAGACCTCGTAGTCTTTTCGAGGTAATTATTAGTGGCCGGGTAGAATATTCACTCTATAATATAACTATAATAATTAATGAATGTTAAATAAGATAAATTCTGACTTTTTTTTATTTTTCTAGTATTACCAATATAAATATGAATTTTTCCAGAAAATCAACTTGAGGGGTAATTAATTATAGCGAACCCATTGAAAAACAAGCTACTTACATAAAAAAAAAAATAAAACAACTCCCCACTATCCTAAATTTTTAAATTTCAAAATTAAAAACAAGCTACTTAACTGAGTTGATTTATGCTATAATTGGTTTCTTAAAATTTTTTATAAATATAAGACTTCTAGCCAACTCTCTCACAAATAAAAGATATGATATCCACTTGTTCAATTATTATTAGAAGAATTAATTTGTCATTATAATTAATGCTAATTATCTCTTTAACTCTAGTTAATTAAACCAAATTACAAAAGCATGATAAACCCATTTTACAAATTACTTTAATTTTTAAAGAGATTTTCTTTTACAATTTTTCCAAATTTTTCACTTTATCCAAAATTTCTTCATACGTTCTACCACAAAATAAAATAAAATAAAATCAAAACCAAAAAATAAGAGTTAAAAATTCAAAACAAAAATAAAACAAAAATTGAAAATGATAAATAACTTCAAACAACAAGAAATACTTATTATCATCAATATGTGTAACACGTCTACTCCTAATTTTTTTGTTCATGTTCTTCGTTTTACCCTTTGATTGTATATTTTTTCACTACAAGAAAAACACTAAATATCGTCAAATTTGCTGTCGGATTTAGTATCGGAAGTTAGCAGCGGATATACCGATAGATTTGGCTACAAATTCGTCAGGTATAAAAGTTACTGTCGGATTTAGTTTTTCTTTGGTAAATTCTTTGGTAATAATTGCAGAGAAAAAAAAAAGATAATTGGTGCGATCATTACTATCAAATTTAGGGGAACGAAAAAAATCGATGGTAAGGTAATTAAATAAAACGCGTCATTTTGGTCACAAGCTGTGCGTTACAGACAGATTTTTGCGACGGTAAATTCGCTGGTAAAATTGACCCTAAATTCGAATTTGCGAGTCCTTTCCCTCCATTTTTTAAACATCATCAACCTCTCTTCTCTCCCCCTTTCTCTTTCTCTGTCGCTGTCAGCCCCCTATTCGCTGTCGTTTCTTCATCGAGAAGCATCCACATGGAGCTTGTGTTTGCCATGGAGGAGCTTGTTTCTCCCCTGTGAGTTGCTGCCTCTGTCGTTCGTCGTTATTGTCGTTTGCCTCCGTCAACTGTGATACTACCCTTCCTTTTTCATATTTTTTTGGCATTATTGGCGTTTGTTAAATTCTAACCCTACACTTCTCTACCCCCATTTTTATTCCTATAAAATTAGTATTATCAGTTTACTTGAATGTGATGACCTTGGTTAAATTATTCACTCATGATTATCTAATTGTTTTGATTTTCTGATTTTGTTATAATTATATTTTTTGTGGAGACTTTAGTAATTTTAATAAGAATATTGATAGTAGTGTCTTGATTGTGTTAATTTATTTATACTAAAAATTTATCATTTGTTGTCTACCTCTAACTTGTTTTGTTTAATTAGTTTAATAATTGAAAGTATAGAAACCCTAATTTAATTCGTTTTTAACTCTAAATTTTAATTAGTTACTAAATTTTTATTTGGATTGGTGTTGTTAGTGAGATTGGAGGTGCCATGCAAAAGGTGCATAAGGATCCGTTGGAGCCTAATTGCGCCATTTTGATGCATAATAAGGTGAAGATTCTGTATTTTTTTTTGTTTTATTTGCTAATTTGTGAAATTTGACTTATTTTTTTCTTTCATGTGACATTGAATTGCACAATTGTCCAAATTTTAGGTTATTAGATTCATAATTTTGGGTGCTATTCCGTGAGAATTAAGTTGATACTTAAAATTGTCTAAATTTTGAGATTGATAATATACTTATTTCAACTTTTTAGAAAATAATAGAAATTATTGTGACCGTTGCTATAGGATTTTTTTATTCTTTTATTGTGAAAATTGACTTTTTTTTTTGTTAATTTGTTTATTTGGCACATACACGTTTCAAGAATTCTAGGATTTGTATAAATAATTGTTGTTTTAAATTTAAATGAGTAATGTTTGCTTATTATGAAATGTGAAGTATCTCTGGTGTAAGTCACTAATTTAAATCATATGCACTTATGATTGTAATTTTGATTTTTCTAAGGTAGAATAAAAATGAATTAGCAATAATTTGCACATTCTCTCATGAATTAATAATCATGTATGAAACGATTTTGAATGTTTGATGTTATAGACATTGAACATGTTTTTGTGTATCATTAGATTGTATAATGTAATGTCTTGTTGATATTTTTGACAAGTTGCTAGAAATATTTCAAGTTTTTTTTATGTATAATTTTGGATTGCTAATTATGATAATTTTTCTAATAGAATACTTAGTGATAGGAACATAACACTACAAGAAATTACCGTAACATAACATATACTGCTGAGTAAGTTGATCGCTATTTAGCGACTAACTTTTCGGTTGCTAAATCGGTCACCGATGAAATTGGTTACTAAACCAGTCACCCATGCCTGATTTAAAAATCTAAAATCGGTTGCTAAATTAGTCGCTAATTCCGAAACTAAAAATCTAAATCAATCGTTGTTTCTATTCTAAAACTTAATACAACAACAAACAACAATAACAAAGCCTTGTCCCACTAGGTGGGGTCGGCTACATGAATCAAACGACGCCATTGTGCTCTGTCATGTATCATATCTACAGAGAGATCATTTACATGAAGATCTCATTTGACTACCTCATGGATGGTCTTCTTCGGTATTCTTCTGCCTTTCTCCCCTTGTCCATCTTCCATCTCATCCACCCTCCTGACTAGGTGTTCTATCGGTCTTCTTCTCACATGTCCAAACCACCTGAGACGCAATTCAACCATCTTTTCCACAATGGATGCTACTCCAACTCTCTCCCTTATATCTTCATTCCTTATTTTATCCAATCGCGTATGACCACTTATCCATCTCAACATCTTCATCTCTGCCACACTCAGCTTATGTTCGTGCTCCCCTTTGGCCGCCCAACACTTCGTACCATAAAGCATAGCCGGTCTTATAGCGGTGCGATAGAATTTATCTTTAAGTTTTAAAGGCTTTATTGTCGCATATAAAATCAGATGCACTCCGCCATTTTGACCAACCTGCATGGATCCTATGATTTACATCCTATTCAATCTCTCCACTATCCTGTATGATGCACCCAAGATACTTAAAACTTTTAACTTTTCCTAGGATGTTTTCTCCAATCTTCACCTCTATATTAGGGTTTTCCCTTTTTAGATTGAACTTACATTCCATATATTCCGTCTTGCTACACCTTATGCGCAGACCATACACTTCTAGAGCTTGCTCTGGGCCCTGTCCAAAATACCGACCTATCAGTTTAAATTAAATTTAATTTGTTTTTCTATTTTTATAATCTTAATATTTAGATTTAATTTAGATAATATATAATATCTATAAACTCCGCCTATGTTACACTTGCGGTACATAGCCGGTCCCAAGCCCGGATAAAGGAGGAGGGTTGTGTTAGGTCTTCGGCAACCAACGTAAAAATATAGCCGAACCCCCATGACATGAATCAAAGACATTATTACGCTAAAGTTAGGTCGTTACCCGGAAGTAACGCGCCGTATGGCTCGAGTACGGTGTCAAAGCAAGAGCCGCTGCATCGGTGCCCGGATGTAGTGTTAAATGAGCAAGGGTTCTCGCGTTTTCGTGAACGGACGAGGGTAAATAAGCTAGTTCACAAAGAAAAAGGTAAAGGTCGAAGCGACAAAAGGTTGAGATTGGGGACATGGAACATAGGCACTCTAACAGGAAAGTCCATGGAGGTGGTGGACACCATGACAAGGAGGAAGATTAACATTATGTGCCTACAAGAAACGAAATGGGTTGGTGCAAAGGCTAGGGAGTTGGATTCTTCTGGTTTCAAACTTTGGTATACAGGAAAGGTGAAGAATAGGAATGGAGTTGGAATAATTGTGGATAAGCAGTGGAAGAAGGACGTAGTTGATGTCAAGAGGGTGGGAGATCGGATCATCTCTATCAAACTTGTGGTGGAGGGAGGTGCTTTCCATGTGATTAGCGCTTATGCACCGCAAGTGGGTTCGGACGAACAACACAAGATAAGATTTTGGGAGGATCTAGAGAGTTTGGTTCAAAGCATATCTTTGGGAGATAAGATTTTTTTAGGAGGAGATTTAAATGGCCATGTTGGGAGAGAAGTGACTGGATATGGGAGTATTCACGGAGGCCATGGTTTCGGGGTGATCAATGCCGAGGGTAAAACTATTTTGGACTTTTCCTCAACTTTTGATCTTCTCATCGCAAATACATGTTTTAAAAAGAGAGATGAACATCTTATAACCTATAAGAGTGGCATGACAAGCTCTCAAATCGACTTCTTCTTGTTGAGGAGAGTCGACCGGAAATTTTGCATTAACTGTAAAATTATCCCGGGAGAGAGTTTGACAACACAACATAGGGTGCTCGTCATGGATTTTCGTGTTGAACAAAAGTTGAGGAAAAGACATCATACGAAGAACCCAAGGACGAGGTGGTGGCGGATGAAAGGTGAGGAACAAAGAAGCTTCCTAAGACGGGTAGGAGAAGAGGCAAAGTGGGATGGGAATGGAAGCGCGGAAGAGATGTGGAGGGAGATGGCAGAAGTTATTAGAAGAACAGCAAAAGAAAGTTTTGGTGAATCTAAAGGAATAGGACCAAGAGACAAGGAGTCCTGGTGGTGGAATGCGAGTATACAAGAAAAGATAAAGATAAAAAGAGAATGCTTTAAAGAGTGGTCTTTATGCCGCAATGCAGATAACTGGGAAAAATATAAGGCGGCTAAGAAAGAGACAAAAGTGGCTGTAAGTGAAGCAAGAACAAGAGCATATGAGGGTCTCTACCAGTCTTTGGGCACGAAAGAAGGAGAAAAAGGTATATATAGAATTGCAAAGAGCCGGGAAAGAAGAACGAGAGATTTGGATCAGGTTAAGTGCATAAAGGATAAGGATGGAGAGGTGTTGGCTCAAGAGGAGAAGATTAATGAAAGGTGGAAGAGCTACTTCTACGAGTTATTTAATGAGGGACAGAAGACTCTTCCGAGCCTTGGTCGATTATGCACAAGGAAAGAAGATCAAAACTTTGACTACTATCGAAGGATTCGGGACTTCGAGGTAAAAGAGGCTCTAAAGCAGATGAAAAATGGCAGGGCAGTAGGACCTGATAATATCCCGATTGAGGTTTGGAAGGGTCTTGGAGGAAAAGGCATCAACTGGTTAACCAAGCTTTTTAATGAGATTTTAAGGTCAAAGAAGATGCCTGATGAGTGGAGAAAGAGCACCTTGGTACCTATCTATAAGAATAAGGGGGATATACAAAGTTGCGGAAATTATAGAGGGATTAAGCTTATGAGTCATACTATGAAGTTATGGGAAAGGGTGATAGAACGGAGGTTGAGAAAAGAGACACAAGTAACAGAGAACCAATTTGGATTTATGCCAGGCAGATCTACCACTGAAGCGATATACCTATTAAGAAGGATGATGGAGAGGTATCGTAGTAATAAAAGGGATCTACACATGGTGTTTATTGATTTGGAAAAAGCGTATGATAGGGTACCAAAGGAGGTTTTATGGAAGGTTTTAGAAAAGAGGAGAGTAAGGATCGCATATATTCGAGCAATTAAAGACATGTATGATGGGGCCACAACTAGTGTGAAGACTCAAGGTGGTGTGACAGAGGAATTCCCTATTGGTATAGGATTACACCAGGGATCATCCTTAAGTCCATACCTTTTCACATTAGTCTTGGAAGTACTCACAGAGCACATCCAAGAGCCTGTGCCATGGTGCATGCTTTTTGCCGATGATATCGTCCTTATGGGAGAGTCAAGGGAAGACCTAAATAAGAAGTTAGAGTTATGGAGAGAAGCTCTAGAAGTGTATGGTCTGCGCATAAGCCGTAACAAGACGGAATATATGGAATGTAAATTCAGTCTGAGAAGGGAAAACTCTAATATAGAGGTGAAGATTGGAGAAAACATCCTACAAAAAGTTAAAAGTTTTAAGTATCTTGGGTGCATCATACAGGATAATGGAGAGATTGAACATGATGTAAATCATAGGATCCAAGCAGGTTGGTCAAAATGGCGGAGTGCATCTGGTTTTATATGCGACAAAAAAGTGCCTTTAAAACTTAAAGGTAAATTCTATCGCACCGCTATAAGACCGGCTATGCTGTATGGTACGGAGTGTTGGGCGGCTAAAGGGGAGCACGAACATAAACTGAGTGTGGCAGAGATGAAGATGTTGAGATGGATGAGTGGTCATACGCGATTGGATAAAATAAGGAATGAAGATATAAGGGAGAGAGTTGGAGTATCTCCCATTGTGGAAAAGATGGTTGAATCGCGTCTCAGGTGGTTTGGACATGTGGGAAGAAGACCGATAGAACATCCAGTCAGGAGGGTGGATGAGATGGAAGATGGACAAAGAGCGAAAGGCAGAGGAAGACTTAAGAAGACCATCCGTGAGGTGGTCAAACGAGATCTACATGTAAACGGTCTCTCTGTAGACATGATACATGACAGAGCACAATGGCGTCGTTTGATTCATGTAGCCGACCCCACTTAGTGGGACAAGGCTTTGTTGTTGTTTGTTGTTGTTTTAAATTTTTTTTCGGTCACCTTTTAAAAAAAATTACTTTACTTGTGAATCCATATCATATTCCCTTTCTCCATCATGGACCTAAGTGGAATTGAACAGTCCAGAAGGACTCTGGGGTCATATGCTAACCCCATTACAGCTGCATATGGGAGTAGCATCTGTATACCTCCCATTAAAGCAAGCAGCGTTGAGCTAAATCCTCAACTCATTATCATGGTGCAGCAAAATTGCCAGTATTCCGGTCTTCCACAGGAAGAACCTACTGAGTTTCTGGCACAATTCTTACAACTTGCTGACACAGTACGTGATAAAGCGGTGGATCAAGATGTCTACAGATTATTACTGTTTCCATTTGTTGTAAAAGATCAAGCTAAGAGGTGGTTAAATAACCAACCTACAGCAAGCATAAAGACATGGAAACAGTTATCAGACAAATTCCTGAATCAATTTTACCCTCCAAAAAGGATGACACAACTAAGGCTGGACATCCAAGGCTTTAAACAAGAGGATAATGAATCCCTTTATAATGCCTGGGAGAGGTATAGAGGTATGCTAAGAAAATGCCCCTCTGAAATATTTTCAGAGTGGGTACAGTTAGACATCTTCTACTATGGGCTTACAGAAAAAGCTCAGATGTCTCTAGACCACTCAGCTGGTGGATCTATACATATGAGGAAGACGATTGAAGATGCTCAAGAGCTTATAGATACTGTTGCTAAAAATCAACATTTGTACTCTAGCAATGAGTCCTCTACAAAAGAAGAAGTTATGGCAGTAGCCACTGATCCTAATCCTCAAGAACAGATGATTGAGCTTAAACAGCAACTACACCTGATGACAAAACAGTTAGCAGAATTTAAAGAGATGCTCCAAGAAACTAAAATTGCTAACAAGAACATAGAATCACAGTTGAATCAGATAAAACAGCAGTAATCTAAACAGATAACAGAAGAATGCCAAGCAGTTCAACTGAGAAGTGGAAAGACATTGAATAACACTGCTCAAAGTAGCAAAAAGCCAAGAAAGGAACAGTTGATAGAGGATAACCAAACCACTGCTCAAAATCCCTCTGAGGACAGTAAGAGCCCAGAGAGGAATACTCCTGGTGTTCAAACGCCAGAAAGGGGGGAAAAACTGGCGTTAAACGCCTATTCTCTGCCCAGTTCTGGCGTTCAAACGCCAGAAAAGGGGGAAAAGTTGGCGTTAAACGCCCATTCTTCACCCAATCCTGGCATTCAAACGCCAATGAGGAATCAGACACCTGAGAGTGTTGATAGTAACCCCTCTAAAAAGGCTTCTCCAACCACTTCTGTAAGGAATAAACCTGCAACAACTAAGGTTGAAGAATATAAAGCCAAGATGCCTTATCCTCAGAAACTCCGCCAAGCGGAACAGGATAAGCAATTTGCCCGCTTTGCAGACTATCTAAGGACTCTTGAAATAAAGATTCCGTTTGCAGAGGCACTTGAGCAAATACCCTCTTATGCTGAGTTCATGAAAGAGATCTTAAGTCATAAGAAGGATTGAAGAGAAACTGAAAAAGTGTTTCTTACTGAAGAATGCAGTGCAGTCATTCTGAAAAGCTTACCAGAAAAGCTTCAAGATCCAGGAAGCTTTATGATACCATGCACATTAGAAGGTGCTTGCACCAAGACAGCCCTGTGTGACCTTGGAGCAAGTATCAATCTAATACCTGCATCCACTATCAGAAAGCTTGGGTAGACTGAAGAAGTCAAACCAACCCGGATATGTCTCCAACTTGCTGATGGCTCCATTAAATATCCATCAGGCATAATTGAGGACATGATTGTCAAGGTTGGGCCATTCGCCTTTCCAACTGACTTTGTAGTGCTGGAAATGGAGGAGCACAAGAGTGCAACTCTCATCCTAGGAAGACCTTTCCTAGCAACTGGACGAACTCTTATTGATGTACAAAAAGGGGAAGTAACCCTGAGAGTCAATGAGGATGAGTTCAAGTTGAATGCTGTCAAAGCTATGCAGCATCTAGACACATCAAATGACTGCATGAGCGCTGACATTATTGACTCTTTGGTGGAAGAGATCAATATGACTGAAAGTCTAGAATCAGAACTAGGGGACATCTTCAAGGATGTTCAGCCTGATCAGGAGGAACCAGAGGAAACAAAAGAATTTTTGAAAATTCCTCAGGAAGAGGATAAGCCTCCCAAACATGAGCTCAAACCACTACCACCACCCCTGAAGTATGCATTTCTGGGAGAGGGTGACACTTTTCCAGTGATCATAAGCTCTGCTTTAAATCCACAGGAAGAGGAAGCACTCATTGCAGTGCTAAGGACACACAAGACAGCTCTTGGGTGGTCCATAAGTGATCTTAAGGGCATTATCCCAGCAAAATGCATGCACAAGATCCTATTGGAGGATAATGCCAAACCAGTGGTTCAACCACAAAGGCGGCTAAATCCAGCCATGAAGGAGGTGGTGCAGAAAGAGGTCACTAAATTACTAGAGGCTGGGATTTTTTATCCTATTTCTGATAGCCCCTGGGTGAGCCCTGTCCAAGTTGTCCCCAAGAAGGGAGGCATGACAGTGGTTCATAATGAAAAAAATGAACTGGTTCCTACAAGAATAGTTACAGGGTGGCGTATGTGTATTGACTACAGAAGGCTCAATACAGCCACTAGAAAGGATCATTTTCCTTTACCATTCATAGACCAAATGCTAGAAAGACTAGCTGGTCATGATTATTACTGCTTTTTGGATGGCTATTCAGGTTACAACCAAATTGCAGTAGATCCTCAGGACCAAGAGAAAACAGCATTCACTTGCCCTTCTGGCGTGTTTGCCTACAGGAGAATGCCTTTTGGTCTGTGTAATGCTCCTGCAACTTTTCAGAGATGCATGCTATCCATCTTCTCTGATATGGTGGAGAAATTCCTGGAAGGTTTCATGGATGACTTCTCAGTATATGGAGACTTATTCAGCTCCTGTCTTAACCACCTAGCACTTGTTCTGAAAAGGTGCCAAGAGACTAACCTGGTTTTAAACTGGGAGAAATGTCACTTTATGGTGACTGAAGGAATTGTCCTTGGGCACAAAATTTCAAGCAAGGGAATAGAGGTGGATAAGGCAAAGGTAGAGGTAATTGAAAAATTACCACCACCTGCCAATGTTAAGGCAATCAGAAGCTTTCTGGGGCATGCAGGATTCTACAGAAGGTTTATAAAGGATTTTTCAAAAATTGCAAAACCTCTGAGCAACCTGCTAGCTGCTGACACACCATTTGTGTTTGACACACAGTGTCTGCAGGCATTTGAGACCCTGAAAGCCAAGCTGGTCACAGCACCAGTCATCTTTGCACCAGACTGGACATTACCATTCGAATTAATGTGTGATGCCAGTGACCATGCCATTGGTGCAGTGTTGGGACAGAGGCATAACAAGCTTCTGCACGTCATTTATTATGCCAGCCGTGTTCTAAATGATGCACAGAAGAATTACACAACCACAGAAAAAGAGTTACTTGCAGTGGTCTATGCCATTGACAAGTTTAAATCCTATCTAGTGGGATCAAAGGTGATTGTGTACACTGACCATGCTGCTCTTAAGTACTTACTCACAAAGCAGGATTCAAAACCCAGGCTCAGAAGATGGGTGTTGCTTCTGCAAGAGTTTGATATAGAAATAAGAGACAGAAAAGGGACAGAGAACCAAGTAGCTGATCATCTGTCCGAATAGAACCAGTAGCTGGGGCGTCCCTCCCTTCTACTGAGATCTCTGAGACTTTCCCAGATGAGCAACTTTTTGCCATTCAGGAAGCTCTATAGTTTGCAGATATTGCAAATTACAAAGCTGTGAGGTTCATACCCCAGGAGTACAGCAGGGTGAAAAGAAAGAAATTAATTTCAGATGCCAAGTACTACCTATGGGATGAGCCATATCTCTTTAAGAGATGTGCAGACGGAATGATCCGCAGATGTGTACCCAGAGAGGAAGCACAAAGGATCCTGTGGCATTGCCATGGATCACAGTATGGGGGACATTTCGGAAGTGAGCGAACAACCACTAAGGTCCTCCAATGTGGCTTCTACTGGCCCACTCTCTATAGAGACGTCCGAGAGTTTGTGCGTAACTGTGACAGTTGCCAAAGAGCTGGTAACTTGCCTCATGGATACGCCATGCCTCAACAAGGGATCCTAGAGATTGAATTGTTTAATGTATGGGGTATTGACTTTATGGGTCCGTTCCCACCATCATACTCAAACACTTACATTCTGGTAGCAGTGGACTACGTATCTAAATGGGTAGAATCAATTGCTACACCCACTAATGATACTAAGACCGTGCTGAAATTCCTCCAGAAACACATCTTCAGCAGGTTTGGTGTTCCCAGAGTACTAATCAGTGATGGGGGCACTCATTTCTGCAATAAACAGCTGTACTCTGCTATGGTCCGATATGGAATTAGCCACAAAGTAGCAACCCCATATCATCCATAGACAAATGGGCAAGCTGAAGTCTCTAACAGAGAGCTAAAAAGAATCCTAGAACGGACTGTAATTGCCCGTAGAAAGGATTGGGCAAAGAGCTTGGATGATGCTCTTTGGGCATACAGAACAGCATTCAAGACTCCAATAGGAACCTCTCTATACCAACTTGTGTATGGCAAGGCCTGTCATCTGCCCGTGGAACTGGAACATAAAGCCTACTGGGCAACCAGATTCCTAAACCTGGACACTAAGTTAGCTGGTGAAAAAAGATTGCTCCAGCTAAATGAGCTAGATGAATTTAGACTCAGTGCCTTTGAAAATGCAAAAATTTATAAGGAAAAGGCAAAGAAGTGGCATGACAAGAAGTTGTCATCCAGAGTCTTTGAGCCAGGACAAAAAGTTCTGCTCTTCAACTCTAAGCTCAGACTGTTCCCAGGAAAACTTAAATCCCGGTGGAGGGGTCCGTATGTGATTACAGGAGTGTCACCATATGGACATGTTGAGCTTCAGGATACTGATTCTGACAAAAAGTTCATTGTTAATGGACAGAGGATCAAGCATTATCTTGAAAGCAATTTTGAGCGAGAATGCTCAAAACTGAGGCTTGAATGATTCTCAGTGAAGGTCCAGCTAAAGACATTAAAGAAGTGCTTGCTGGGAGGCAAGCCAGTCATTAGCAGGTTATCTATTTTGTTTAATCAAAGTTTGATACATATTCTCAAAGGGCAATCATCAAAATTGAAGGAATTCATAGAGTTACAGAAGGATTCAGTGCAAAAAGCAGAGAAAAGGAGCTTGCTGGCGAAAAAACGCCAGTAAGGGGTACTTTGGGCGTTAAACGCCCAGAATGGTTAAACGCCAGAATGGGCAGCATTCTGGGCATTTAACGCCAGTAAAGGTGCCATTTTGGGCGTTAAACGCCAGAATGGGCACCATTCTGGGCGTTTAACGCCAGGTGTGCAGCATCCTGGGCGTTTAGCAAAACGCCCAGTGATGAAGGGGTTTCTGGCGTTTAATGCCCAAATTGGCCAACATTTGGGCGTTAAACGCCAGAATGGATACCATTCTGGGCGTTGAACGCCAGAAAGGTGGGAGACAGAGATTTTGCTTTCCACTTAAATTTTTTTCAAACTTTCCTGTTTTAATCCATAATTTTCTACAATAATACATTTCAAAGTTTCATCATTCACCTTCAAATTTTCAAATTTAAAATCATTCTTCAAATCTCTTTCAAATCCTTTCCAAATCTTCAAAAAAAAAAAAAAAACTCAAATAACTCTCAATTTCTTCTCATATCTTCTCAAATCTCCTTCAAAATTTTCGAACTCTCTCTCCCTTCCTTATAAATATATGTTCGGCCATACCCCCCTTCCCCACCATTCGAATTTGCTCTCCTCCTCTCTCTCCTCTTTCCTTTCTTTTGCTTGAGGACAGCAAACCTCTAAGTTTGGTGTGTTTTTCCGTGATCACTAAGTTAAGGCTCATCAAGATCATGGCCCCCAAAGGAAAACAAACCAACTCAAGAGGCAAGAAAGAGAATGCTCCAAAAGACCTTTGGAGTCAAGAGAAGTTCTTAACCAAAGAACATGCAGACCATTACCACAAAATAATGGGTCTAAGGTCAGTGATCCCGGAAGTTAAATTTGATCTGAAAGAAGATGAATATCCAGAGATCCAAGAGCAAATTCGAAACAGAGGATGGGAAGTTCTAACCAACCCCGAGACAAAGGTTGGGAGAAATATGGTTCAGGAATTCTACTCAAATCTGTGGCTGACAGATAAGCAGAGAATGACTGGAACTGCTTTTCATACCTACAGAACCATGGTCAGAGGGAGAATTATTTACTTCCATCTGGATAAAATAAGAGAGGTCTTCAAATTACCTCAACTACAAGATGATCCTGAATCCTTTAATAGGAGAATGGTGAGAGTAGATAAGGGGTTGGATCAAGTTCTAGAGGACATATGCCTCCCTGGAACCAAGTGGATGACCAATTCAAGAGGTGTCCCAAACCAACTCAAGAGGGGAGATCTCAAACCAGTTGCAAGAGGCTGGTTGGACTTCATAGGGCGTTCTATCTTGCCCACTAGTAACCGTTCTGAGGTTACTATCAAGAGAGTAGTGATGATTCATTGTATTATGCTGGGAAAAGAAGTGGAGATTCATCATCTGATTGCTTGTGAGATTTACACAATTGCAAACAAGAACTCCACTGAAGCCAAACTGGCTTACCCAAGCTTAATCTCTTTGCTATGTAAAGATGCTGGGATGAGGATGGGAGTAGATGAATTCATCCTAATTGAGCACCCAATCACCAAGAGGTTAATGGAAAGACAAATGCAAGATAACTCTATCAAAAGGAGGGCGCAGGAGTTCCTCCCTGAACTTCCTGAAATTGACTACTGGACTCATCTAGAAGCATCTGTTGCCAAGCTGCAAGAGGCTATGGAACAAATTAAGGAAGAACAGCAGAATCAAAACTGCATGCTCTGCAAATTGCTGAAGGAACAAGAGAAGCAGGGGCGTGAGCTACAGGAGTTGAAGCGCCAAAAGCTCTCCCTTGAAGAGTCAAATACCCCACAAGTTGAGGGAGCATCCACTTCTCAAAATCAAGGTTGTTGAGTCCTAACTTTGTGATAACCTCTATCATTAGGAGTCTATTTAAATTTTTGTTTTCTATTACTATTAGTCTTATCTTATATCTATTTTTGAGTCTTGTTCTTAATTCATGATTAATAAAATTTAAGGCTCATGTCTTAAAGCTATGAATGTCCTATGAATCCATCACCT
Source organism: Arachis hypogaea (assembly GCF_003086295.3). Taxonomy (NCBI): domain Eukaryota; kingdom Viridiplantae; phylum Streptophyta; class Magnoliopsida; order Fabales; family Fabaceae; genus Arachis; species Arachis hypogaea. Next base: position 25,054,821 of record NC_092036.1, read on the forward strand.
CTCTTAAATGAAAAATGCTTTAATCACAAAAGAACAAGAAGTACAGGATTTTGAATTCATCTTTGAAACTAGTCGAATTAGTTTGATGTGGTGACAATACTATTTGTTTTCTGAATGAATGCTTGAACAGTGCATATGTCTTTTGAATTTGTTGTTTTAAGAATGTTAAAACTGTTGGCTCTTGAAAGAATGATGGAAAAGGAAAAATGTTATTGAGGATCTGAAAAATCATCAAATTGATTCTTGAAGCAAGAAAAAGCAGTGAATACAAAGAAAAAAAGGAAAAAAAGAGAAAAAAATATAATAATAAAGTTGTGATCCAAGGCAAAAAGAGTGTGCTTAAGAACCCTGGACACCTCTAATTGGGGATTTTAGCAAAGCTGAGTCAACAATCTGAAAAGGTTCACCCAAGTATGTGTCTGTGGCATATATGTATCCGGTGGTAATACTGGAAGACAGAGTGCTTTGGGCCACAGCCAAGACTCATAAAGTAGCTATGTTCAAGAATCATCATACTTAACTAGGAGAATCAATAACACTATCTGAGTTCTGAGTTCCTATAGATGCCAATCATTCTAAACTTCGAAGAATAAAGTGAGATGCCTAAACTGTTCAAAAGCAAAAAGCTACTAGTCCCGCTCATCTAATTGGAGCTAAGTTTCTTTGATATTTTGGAGTCTATAGTATATTCTCTTCTTTTTATTCTATTTTGATTTTCAGTTGCTTGGGGACAAGCAACAATTTAAGTTTGGTGTTGTGATGAGCGGATAATTTATACGCTTTTTGGCATTGTTTTTAGTATGTTTTTAGTATATTTTAGTTAGTTTTTATTACATTTTTATTAGTTTTTAGTTAAAATTCACTTTTCTGGGCTTTACTATGAGTTTTTGTGTTTTTTTGTGATTTCAGGTATTTTCTGGCTAAAATTGAGGGACCTGAGCAAAAATCTGATTCAGAGGCTGAAAAGGACTGCAGATGCTGTTGGATTCTGACCTCCCTGCACTTGAAGTAAATTTTCTGGAGCTACAGAAGCCCAATTGGCGCGCTCTCAATTGCGTTGGAAAGTAGACATTCTGGGCTTTCCAGCAATGTATAATAGTCCATACTTTACCAGAGATTTGATGGCCCAAACCGGCATTGCAAATCAGCTTCAGAATTCCCGGCGTTTAACGCCGGAACTGGCACAAAAATTGGAGTTAAACGCCCAAACTAGCATAAAAGCTGGCGTTTAACACCAGAAAAAGTCTCTACACATGAAAGCTTCAATGCTCAGCCCAAGCACACACCAAGTGGACCCCGGAAGTGGATTTTTACGTCATTTACTCATTTCTGTATACCCTAGGTTACTAGTTCACTATTAATAGGATCTTTTGACATTGTATCTTTACCTCATGACACATTACACGTTTCTCATTGTATCTTCTATGGCATGAGTCTCTAAACCCCATGGTTGGGGGTGAGGAGCTCTGCTGTGTCTTGATGGATTAATGCAATTACTACTGTTTTTCATTCAATCACGCTTGCTTCTATTCTAAGACATCACTTGTTCTTCAACTTGATGAATGTGATGATCCGTGACAATCATAATCATTCTCGCTTATGAACGTGTGTCTGACAACCACCTCCTTCTACTTTAGATTGAGTGAATATCTCTTGGATTCCTTAATCAGAATCTTCGTGGTATAAGCTAGAATTGATCGCGGCATTCAAGAGAATCCGGAAGGTCTAAACCTTGTCTGTGGTATTCTGAGTAGGATTCAAGGATTGAATGACTGTGACGAGCTTCAAACTCCTAAGGGCTGGGCATTAGTGACATACGCAAAAGAATCACTGGATTCTATTCCAACCCGATTGAGAACCGACAGATGATTAGCCGTGCTGTGACAGAGCGCGTTGAACATTTTCACTGAGAGGATGGGAGGTAGCCATTGACAACAGTGAAACCCTACATACAGCTTGCCATGGAAGGAGTCTTGCGTGCTTGAAGAAGAAGACAGTAGGAAAGCAGAGATTCAGAAGATAGAGCATCTCCAAAACCTCAACCTGTTCTCCATTACTGCAAAACAAGCACTTATTTCATGTTCTTTTACTTTTTACAATCAACCCTGATAATTATTTATATCCTGACTAAGAGTTACAAGATAACCATAGCTTGCTTCAAGCCGACAATCTCCGTGGGATCGACCCTTACTCACGTAAGGTATTACTTGGACGACCCAGTGCACTTGCTGGTTAGTTGTGCGGAATTGCAAAAGTGTGATTGCAATTTCGTGCACCAGAGACACTCCAATCCAATCCCTTAGATACATCACGCTACACACTACCTTTGGGAAGGGTGCCCGGTCCAGGACGCTAAGCATAGACTACATCGTAGTCGAGGTGAACTCTACGTACAATGCCCTCATAGGCCGAACAACCCTAAACCAGCTCACTGCGGTAGTCTCCACTCCACAATTATGCATGAAATTTCCAACAACGAAAGGTATAGCTACCATCAAAAGAGACCAGAAAATCACACAACAATGCAATAATGAAAGTCTGAACCTAAAAGGTGACCCTAGAGGAAAAGAGGCCAACGCCATTGAACTCGGAGGAGTCCGGGTTCGTGAAGAACTTCAATGCTCAGCCCAAGCACACACCAAGTGGGCCCGGAAGTGGATTTCTGCATCATTTACTTATTTCTGTAAACCCTAGTAACTAGTTTAGTTTAAATAGAACATTTTACTATTGTATTAAGGATCTTTGATCAGTTTTATGCTATCTTAGACATTGGGGGCTGGCCTCACGGCCATGCCTGGACCTTCATCACTTATGTATTTTCAACGGTGGAGTTTCTACACACCATAGATTAAGGTGTGGAGCTCTGCTGTTCCTCGAGTATTAATGCAATTACTACTGTTTTCTATTCAATTCAAGCTTATTCTTGTTCTAAGATATCCATTCGCACACAAGAACATGATGAATGTGATGATTATATGACGCTCATCACTATTCTCACTTATGAACGCGTGCCTGACAAACACTTCCGTTCTACATGAAAACAAGCTTGAATGCATATCTCTTAGCCTTCTGGTTCACGATCAGAGTCTTCGTGGTATAAGCTAGAATCAATTGGCAGTATTCTTGAGATCCGGAAAGTCTAAACCTTGTCTGTGGTATTCTGAGTAGGATCTGGGATGGGATGACTGTGACGAGCTTCAAACTCGCAAGTGTTGGGCGTAGTGAAGACGTAAAAGGATCAATGGATCATATTCCAACATGAGTGAGAACCGAAAGATGATTAGCCGTGCGATGACAGCGCATTTAGACCATTTTCACTGAGAGGATGGACGGTAGCCATTGACAACGGTGATCCCCAACATACGGCTTGCCATAGAAAGGAGTATGAAGGATTGGATGAAGGCAGTAGGAAAGCAGAGATTCAGAAGGGATAATGCATCTCCATACGCTTATCTAAAATTCCCACCAATGAATTACATAAGTATCTCTATATTTATTTTATGTTTATTTATCTTTTACTTATCAAAGCTTCATAACCATTTGAATCTTCCTGATTGAGATTTACAAGATGACCGTAGCTTGCTTCAAGCCGACAATCTCCGTGGGATCGACCCTTACTCACGTAAGGTTTATTACTTGGACGACCCAGTGCACTTGCTGGTTAGTTGTGCGAAGTTGTGAAAAAGAGTTGAGATTACAATTGTGCGTACCAAGTTGTTGGCGCCATTGAGATCACAATTTCGTGCACCAAGTTTTTGGCGCCATTGCCGAGGATTGTTCGAGTTTGGACAACAGACGGTTCATCTTGTTGCTTGGATTAGGTAATTTTCTTCTTATTTTGTTTTCAAAAGGTTTTCAAAAATCTTTCAAAAAATCCAAAATATTTTTAATAAAATCATAAAAAAATATTTTGTGTTTCTTGTTTGAGTCTAGTGTCAATTTTTAAGTTTGGTGTCAATTGCATGTTTTTAAAAATTTGTGCATTTTTCGAAAATTTCATGCATTGCATTCTTCATGATCTTCAAGTTGTTCTTGACAAGTATTCTTGTTTGATCTTCATATTTTCTTGTTTTGTGTCTTTTGTTGTTTTTCATATGCATTCTTGAATTATTAGTGTCTAAACATGAAAAATCTCTAAGTTTGGTGTCTTGCATGTTTTTCTTTTCTTGAAAATTTTTCAAAAATAAGTTCTTGATGTTCATCATGATCTTCAAAGTGTTCTTGGTGTTCATCTTGACATTCATAGTGTTCTTGCATGTTTCTTTGTTTTGATATTAATTTTTCATGTTTTGAGTCATTTTGTGGTTTTTCTCTTTCTTCATTATTATAAAAAAATAAAAAATATCTTTTCCTTATTTTACTCATAAATTTCGAAATCTTTGGGTTGACTTAGTCAAAAATTTTTTAAAATAAGTTGTTTCTTGTTAGTCAAGTCAAGATTTCAATTTTAAAAATTTTATCTTTTCAAAATCTTTTTCAAAAAATCAAATCTTTTTCATTTTTTATTATTTTCAAAAATTTTAAAAATTGTTTTTCAAAATCTTTTTCTTAATTTCATTTCAAATCTTTGAAAACTTTACTAACAATTAATGTGATTGATTCAAAAATTTGAAGTTTATTACTTTCTTGTTAAGAAAGGTTCAATCTTTAAATTCTAGAATTATACCTTTTAGTTTCTTGTTAGTCAAGTAATCAATTTTAATTTTAAAAATAAAATCTTTCTAAATTTCTTTTTCAAATCTTTTTCAAAATAAATTTCAATCATATCTTTTTTATCATATCTTTTCAACCATATATTTTTTAAAAATCAAATCTTTTTCAATTATATCTTTTTCAAAAAAAAATTTGATTTAAAAAATCTTTTCTAACTTCCTATCTTTTCAAAATTGATTTTCAAATCTTTTTCAACTAACTAATGAATTTTTTTGTTTGTTTTACTATTTCTTATATTTTTCAAAACTATCTAACTACTTTTCTCTCTCTAATTTTTGAAAATTCCTCACCCTTTTTCAAAATTCTTTTTAATTAACTAATTTTTTTTTAAATTTTCATTTTAATTTTATTTCTTCTCCTAGTTTTCGAATTCTAACTATATTTTAAAATAAAACAAAAATATCTTCTTTTTCTTCTTAATTATTTTCGAAAACTCCTCTCTCTCATCTCTTTCTATTTATTTATTTATTTATTTACTAACACTTTTCTTCTACTCATAATTCGAACCTTCTTCTCTCTCTGTGTTCGAATTTTTCTTCTCCTTCTTCTATTCTTATCTTCTTCTACTCACATAAAGGAATCTCTATACTGTGACATAGAGGATTCCTCCTCTTTTCTGTTCTCTTCTTTTTCACATGAGCAGGAGCAAGGATAAGAACATTCTCGTTGAAGCTGATCCGGAACCTGAAAGGACTCTGAAGAGGAAGCTAAGAGAAGCTAAAACACAACAATCTAAAGAGGACTTTACTGAAACTTTCGAAAAAGAAGTAGAGATGGCCGAACCCAATAACAATGGTGGAGGTGCAAGGAAGATGCTTGGTGACGTTACTGCACCAAATTCCAACTTACATGGAAGAAGCATCTCAATCCCTGCCATTGGAGCAAACAACTTTGAGCTAAAGCCTCAATTAGTTTCTCTGATGCAACAGAATTGCAAGTTTCATGGACTTCCATCAGAAGATCATTTTCAGTTCTTAACTGAATTCTTACAGATCTGTGATACTGTTAAGACCAATGGAGTTAATCCTGAGGTCTATAAGCTTATGCTTTTCCTTTTAGCTATAAGAGACAGAGCTAGAACATGGTTGGACTCTCAACCTAGAGATAGCCTGAACTCTTGGGATAAGCTGGTCACAGCTTTTTTAGAGTGGATGTTCAAACCTTCAAACAGAAAGAAGGTGAATCCCTCTATGAAGCTTGGAAAAGATACAAGCAACTGACCAAAAAGTGTCATTCTGACATGCTTTCAGAATGGACCATCTTGGATATATTCTATGATGGTATGTCTGAATTGTCTAAAATGTCATTGGACCATTATGCGGGTGGATCTATTCACCTAAAGAAAATGCCTGCAGAAGCTCAGGAACTCATTGACATGGTTGCAAATAACCAGTTCATGTACACTTCTGAAAGGAATCATGTGAGTAATGGGATGCTTCAGAGGAAGGGAGTTCTTGAAATTGATGCTCTGAATGCCATATTGGCTCAGAAAAAAATGTTGACTCAACAAGTCAATATGATTTCTCAGAGTCTGAATGGATTGTAAAATGCATCCAACAGTACTAAAGAAGCATTTTCTGAAGAAGAAGCTTATGATTCTGAGAACCCTGCAATGGCAGAGGTGAATTACATGGGTGAAGCCTATGGAAACACCTATAATCCCTCATGGAGAAATCATCCAAATTTCTCATGGAAGGATCAACAAAAGCCTCAATAAGGCTTTAATAATGGTGGAAGAAATAGGTTCAGCAATAGCAAGCCTTTTCCATCATCCTCTCAGCAACAGACAGAGAATTCTGAGCATAGCCCCTCTAGTTTAGCAAACATAGTCTCTGATCTATCTAAGGCCACTCTAAGTTTCATGAATGAAACAAGGTCCTCCATTAGAAATTTAGAGGCACAAATGGGCCAACTGAGTAAAAGAGTCACTAAAACTCCTCCTAGTACTCTCCCAAGCAATACAAAAGAGAATCCAAAAAGAGAGTGCAAGGCCATAACCCTACTTGGTGTGGCCGAAAGCACAGAGGAGGAGGAGGACGTGAATCCCAGTGAGGAAGACCTCATGGGATGCCCTCTGGACAAAAAGGAGTTCCCATTTGAGGAACCTACGGAATTTGAGGCTCATCTAGACACCATAGAGATTCCATTGAACCTACTTCTGCCATTCATGAGCTCTGATGAATATTCTTCCTCTGAGGAGGATGAAGATATTACTGAAGAGCAAGTTGCTAAGTACCTTGGAGCAATCATGAAGCTGAATGCCAAGTTATTTGGTAATTAGACTTGGGTGGAAGAACCCCCCTTGCTCACCAATGAACTGAATGACTTGGTTAGGTAGACATTACCTTAAAAGAAACTGGATCCTGGTAAATTCTTAATTCCCTGTACCATAGGCACCATGACCTTTGAGAAGGCTCTGTCTGAACTGTGGTCAGGCATAAACTTAATGCCACTCTCTGTAAGGGAGAAACTGAGAATTTTTGAGGTACATGCTACCAAATTCTCATTAGAGATGGCAGATAAATCCATGAAAAAGGCTTATGGACAGGTAGAGGACGTGCTAGTAAAGGTCAAAGGCCTTTACATCCCTACTGATTTCATAATCCTAGACTCTGGGAAGGATGAGGATGAATCCATCATCCTTGGAAAATCCTTCATAGCCACAACAAAAGCTGTGATTGATGTGGACAGAGGAGAGTTGATCCTTCAATTGAATGAGGACTACCTTGTGTTTAAAACTCAAGGATCTCCCTCTGTAACCATGGAGAAGAAGCAAGAAAAGCTTCTCTCAATGTAGAGTCAAACAAAGCCCCCACAGTTAAACTCTAAGTTTGGTATTGAACCCCCACATTCAAACTCTAAGTTTGGTGTTGGGAGGTCTAGTGCACGAAAATTGCAATCACACTTTTGCAATCCGCACAACTAACCAGCAAGTGCACTGGGTCGTCCAAGTAATACCTTACGTGAGTAAGGGTCAAATCCCACGGAGATTGTTGGTTTGAAGCAAGCTATGGTTATCTTATTATTCTTAGTCAGGATACCAACAACAGTGTTTTTCAAGTTCAATTGTAAAAAGTGAAAGGGCATAAAATAAATACTTATTGTGCAATAATGGAGAATATGTTGGAGTTTTGAGATGCTTCGTCCTCTGAATTCCTGCAACATAATGCTTTCTCACTTTCATAAATGCAAGGCTCCTTCCATGGCAAGCTGTATGTAGGGCGTCACCATTGTCAATGGCTACTTCACATCCTCTCAGTGAAAATGGTCCAAATGCTCTGTCACAGCATGGCTAATCATCTGTTGGTTCTCGATCATGTCAGAATAAGATCCATTGATCCTTTTGTGTCTGTCACTACGCCCAATAATCGCGAGTTTGAAGCTCGTCACAGCCCTTCAATCCTTGAATCCTACTCGGAATACCACAGACAAGGTTTAGACTTTCCAGATTCTCATGAATGCCGCCATCAATTCTAGCTTATACCACGAAGATTCTGATTAAGAAATCTAAGAGATACTCATTCAATCTGATGTAGAACGGAGGTGGTTGTTAGGCACACGTTCATGGATTGAGGAAGGTGATGAGTGTCACGGATCATCACCTTCTTCATAGTGAAGCGCGAATGAACATTTTAGATAGGAACAAGCATGTTTGAATGGAAAACAGAAATAATTGCATTAATTCATCAAGACGCTGCAGAGCTCCTCACCCCCAACAATGGAGTTTAGAGACTCATGCCGTCAAAGAGTACAAAGTTCAGATCTAAAAATGTCATGAGATATAAAATAAGTCTCTAAAAGTTGTTTAAACAGTAAACTAGTACCCTAGGTTTACAGAAAATGAGTAAACTAAGCTGGATAGTGCAGAAATCCACTTCTGGGGCCCACTTGGTGTGTGCTGGGACTGAGACTTAAGCTTCTCACGTGCCTGGGCTGTTTCTGGAGTTGAACGTCAGGTTGTAACCTGTTTCTGGCGTTGAACTCCAACTTGCAACCTGTTTCTGGCGCTGAACGCCAGACTGCAACATGGAACTGGCGTTGAACGCCAGTTTACGTCATCTATCTTTGCGCAAAGTATAGACTATTATATATTGCTGAAAAGCCCTGGATGTCTACTTTCGAACCCAATTGAGAAAGCGCCAATTGGACTCTTGTAGCTCCAAAAAATTCATTCCGAGTGCAGGGAGGTCAGAATCCAACAGCATTCACAGTCCTTTTTCAGCCTGAATCAGATTTTTGCTCAGCTCCCTCAATTTCAGCCAGAAAATACCAGAAATCATAGAAAAGCACACAAACTCATAGTAAAGTCCAGAAATATGAATTTTGCCTAAAAACTAATAAAAAATACTAAAAAGTAGCTTGAACCTACTAAAAACTACCTAAAAACAATGCCAAAAAGCGTATAAATTATCCGCTCATCACAACACCAAACTTAAATTGTTGCTTGTCCCCAAGCAACTGAGAATCAAATAGGATAAAAAGAATAGAATATACTATAAATTCCAAAATATCAATGAATATTAGTTCTAATTAGATGATCGGGACTTGTAGCTTTTTGATTCTGAACAGTTTTGTCATCTCACTTTATCCCTTGAAGTTTAGAATGATTGGAATCCATAGGAACTCAGAGTTCAGATAGTGTTATTGATTCTCCTAGTTAAGTATGTTAATTCTTGAACACAGCTACTTTTATGAGTCTTGGCTGTGGCCCTAAGCACTTTGTTTTCCAGTATTACCACCGGATACATAGATGCCACAGACACATGACTGGGTGAACCTTTTCAGATTGTGACTCAGCTTTGCTAAAGTCCCCAGTTAGAGGTGTCTAGAGCTCTTAAGCACACTCTTTTTGCTTTGGATCACGACTTTAACCACTCAATCTCAAGCTTTTCACTTGGACCTGCATGCCACAAGCACATGGTTAGGGACAACTTGATTTAGCTGCTTAGGCCTGGATTTTATTTCCTTGGGCCCTCCTATCCATTGATGCTCAAAGCCTTGGATCCTTTTTACCCTTGCCTTTTTGTTTTAAGGGCTATTGGCTTTTCCTGCTTGCTTTTTCTTTTTCTTTCTCTATTTTCTATATATTTTTTTCTTTTTTTTGCCAATTTTTTTTCGCAAGCTTTGTTCTTCACTGCTTTTTCTTGCTTCAAGAATAATTTTTTTTTTATTTTTCAGATCATCAATAACATTTTTCTTTTTCATCATTCTTTCAAGAGCCAAAAATTTTAACATTCATAAACAACAAGATCAAAATTATGCACTGTTCAAGCGTTCATTCAGAAAACAAAAGGTATTGTCACCACATCAATATAATTAAACTAATTTCAAGGATGAATTTGAAACTCATGTACTTCTTGTTCTTTTGTATTAAAATATTTTTCATTTAAGAAAGGTGAAGGATTCATGGAATTATTCATAGCCTTAAGACATAGTTACTAAACACTAATGATCATGTAATAAAGACACAAACATAGACAAACATGAAGCTCAAAAAACCGAAAAACAGAAAAATAAGAGCAAGGAGATTAAGGAATGAGTCCACCTTAGTAAGGGTGGCGTCTTCCTCTTGAAGAACTAATGGTGCTCTTTGAGCTCCTCTGTGTCTCTTCCTTGCCTCTGTTGCTTGATCCCTAGTGATTTTGGTGCTCCTATCCTTAGTTGCTTCCAATAGTTGTGTGGAGGAAAATATATCCCTTGAGGTATCTCAGGGATTTCTTGATGAGGGAATTCCTAATGCTCTTGTTGAAGTCCATGAGTGGGCTCTCTTGATGTGCAGTCAAATGCTCTATTACTGAGCTATGGACCCTTGAGATGAATCTCTCCATCTCCCATGACTCAGAGGTGGAAGCTTCTGTCTTCTGTTTCCTCTTTCTAGAGGTTTCTTTGGTATTAGGTGCCATAAATGGTTATGGAAAAACAAAAAAGCTATGCTTTTGCCACACCAAACTTAGAATATTGCTCACCCTCGAGCAAAATAAGAAGAATAGATGAAGAAGAAGATATGGAGGAGAGGGAAAGGGATGTGTATTCGACTATTTAGGGTGGGTTTGGGTGGGAAAGAGATCTTGAATTTGAAGGTAGGTGGGGATCCTATGGGGTCCACAGCTCCTTAGATGATCCTGTGGGGTCTACAGATCCTGAGGTGTCAAGGATTTACATCCCTGCACCAATGAGGCATGTAAAACACCCTCTGCATGCAATCCTGGCGTTTAACGCCAGATTGATGCTTATTTCTGGCGTTAAACGCCAGCTCTATGCTTGTTTTGGGTGTTCAATGCCAATCTGCAGCAAGTTTCTAGCGTTGAATACCAGCTTTCCTCAGTGTGCAATCCTGGCATTTAGATGCCAAATTGCTGCATGTTTCTGGCATTCAACACCAGATCCATGCTCTGTTCTGGCGTTGAACGCCAGCCAGATGCTCCTTACTGGCATTTAAACACCAATAAGCTCTTCCTCCAAGGTGTGCTGTTTCTTCTGCTATTTTGATTCTATTTTTAATTTTTGTATTTGTTTTGTGACTCCACATGATCATGAACCTTATAAAATATAAAAAAACAATAGAAATAAAAATAGAATTAGATAAATAAGAATTGGGTTGCCTCCCAATAAGCGCTTCTTTATTGTCTTTAGCTGGACTATTACTGAGCTTTAATTAAGTCTCAGTTTTGAGCACTCTTGCTCAAAATTGCCTTCAAGATAATGCTTGACTCTTTGCCCATTAACAATGAACTTTTTGTCAGAGTCACTATCATGAAGCTCTGCAAACCATGGTGCTTCTTGAATGGCAAAAAGTTGCTCATCTGAAAATGTTTCAGAGATCTCAGTAAGAGGGAGGGACGTCCCTTCTACTGGTTTTATTTGGGACAGGTGATATGCTACTTATTTCTCTGTCCCTTTTTTGTCTCTTATTTCTATATCATACTCTTGCAGAAGCAACAACCATCTTATGAGCCTGGGTTTTGAATCCTGCTTTGTGAGTAGATATTTAAGAGCAGCATCGTCTGTGTACACAATCACTTTTGATCCTACTAAATAGGATGTGAACTTGTCAATGGCGTAAACCACTGTAACCAATTCCTTTTCTGTGGTTGTGTAGTTCTTCTGTGCATCATTTAGAACACGGCTGGCATAATAAATGACGTGCAGAAGCTTGTCATGTCTCTGTCCCAACACTGCACCAATGGCATGATCACTGGCATCACACATTAATTCAAATAGTAATGTCCAGTCAGGTGCAGAGATGACTGGTGCTGTGACCAGCTTAGCTTTCAGAGTCTCAAACGCCTGCAGACACTCCTTATCAATGATAAATGGCGTGTCAGTAGCTAGCAGATTACTCAGAGGTTTTGCAATTTTTGAAAAATCTTTTATAAACCTCCTATAAAATCCTGCATGCCCCAGAAAGCTTCTGATTGCCTTAACATTGGCAGGTTGTGGTAATTTTTCAATTACCTCTACCTTGGCTTGATCCACCTCTATTCCCTTGTTCGAAATTTTGTGCCCAAGGAGAATTCCTTCAGTTACCATAAAGTGACATTTCTCCCAGTTTAAAACCAGGTTAGTCTCTTGGCACCTCTTTAGAACAAGTGCTAGATGGTCAAGACAGGAGCTGAATAAGTCTCCAAATACTGAAAAGTCATCCATGAGGACTTCCAGAAATTTTTCCACCATATCAGAGAAAATAGAGAGCATGCACCTTTGAAAGGTTGCAGGTGCATTGCACAGGCCAAATGGACATGTGAATGCTGTTTTCTCTTGATCTTGGGGATCTACTGCAATCTGGTCGTAACCTGAATAGCCATCCAAAAAGCAGTAGTAATTATGACTTGCTAGTCTTTCTAGCATCTGGTCTATGAATGGTAAAGAAAAATGATCCTTTCTGGTGGTTGTATTAAGTCTTCTGTAGTCAATACACATACGCCAACCTGTAACTGTTCTTGTAGGAACCAGTTCATTCTTTTCATTATGAACCACTGTCATGCCTCCCTTTTTGGGGATGACTTGGACAGGGCTTACGCAGGGGCTATCAGAAATAGAATAAATAATCCCAGGCTCAAGTAATTTATTGACCTCCTTCTGCACTACCTCATTCATGGCTGGATTCAACTGCCTCTGTGGTTAAACCACTGGCTTAGCATCACCCTCCAATAGGATCTTGTGCATGTATCTGGCTGTGCTAATGCCCTTAAGATCACTGATGGACCACCCAAGAGCTGTCTTGTGTGTCCTTAGCACTTAAATTAGTGCTTCCTCTTCCTGTGGCTCTAAGGTAGAGCTTATGATTACAGGGAAGGTATCACCTTCTCCCAGAAATGCATATTTCAAGGATGGTGGTAATGGTTTGAGCTCGGGTTTGGGAGGTTTTTCCTCTTCCTGAGGGATTTTCAGAGGTTCTATTATTCTCTCTGGTTACTCCAGATCAGGCTGAGCATCTTTAAAGATATCCTCTAGCTCTGATTCGAGGCTCTCAGTCATATTGACCTCTTTTACCAGAGAGTCAATAATATCAATGCTCATGCAGTCGTCTGGGGTGTCTGGATGCTGCATAGCTTTGACAACATTCAACTTAAACTCATCCTCATTGACTCTCAGGGTGAATTCCCCTTTTTGGACATCAATGAGGGTTCGTCCAGTTGCTAGGAAAGGTCTTCCTAGAATGAGAGTTGCACTTTTGTGCTCCTCCATTTCCAGAACCACAAAGTCAGTGGGAAAGGCAAATGACCCAACCTTGACAATCATGTCTTCAATCACGCCTGATGGGTATTAATGGAGCCATCAGCAAGTTGGAGATATATCCGGGTTGGTTTGACTTCTTCAGTCAAACCAAGCTTTCTAATAATAGATGCAGGTATTAGGTTGATACTTGCCACAAGGTCACATAGAGCTTGCTTGGAACAAGTACCCTCTAATGTGCATGGTATCAGAAAGCTTCCGGGATCTTTAAGTTTTTCTAGGAAGCTTTTCAGAATGACTGCACTGCATTCTTCAGTGAGGAAAACTTTTTCAGTTTCTCTCCAGTCCTTCTTATGACTTAAGATTTCTTTCATGAACATAGCACAAGAAGGTATTTGCTCAAGTGCCTCTGCAAACAGAATCTTTATTTCAAGAGTCCTGAGATAGTCTGCAAAGCGGGCAAATTGCTTATCCTGTTTCGCTTGGCGGAGTTTCTGAGGATAAGGCATTTTAGCTTTGTATTCCTCAACCTTAGTTGCTGCAGGTTTAATACCTACAGATGTGGGTTGAGAAGCCTTTTTAGAGAGGTTGCTATCAGTACTTGTATGTGTCTGATCTCCCACTGGTGTTTGAATGCCAGGGGTGGAAGCTGGAGTGGCGTTAGACGCCAACTCCTTACCTGTTTCTGGCGTCTAAATGCCAGAACTGTGCTTCCTTTGGGCGTTCAACGCCAATTCCTTGCCTATTTTTGGCGTTGAACGCCAGGACTGAGCATGGGTTGGGCGTTCAACGCCAGCTCTCCACTCCTCTTCTGGCGTTTGAGCGATAGAATTATTCCTCTCTGGGCTTTGACTGTCCTCAGAGGGATTTTGGGTAGCAGTTTGTTCATTTCTTGGCTTCCTGCTGCCTTGAAGTGAGGTATTTAATGTTTTCCCACTTCTTAATTGAACTACTTGGCACTCTTCTGTTATTTGTTTTGACAATTGCTGTTCTGTTTGCTTCAACTGTACTTCCATATTCATATTAGCCATTCTTGTTTCTTGTAATATTTCTTTGAATTCGGCTAGCTGTTTTGTTAGAAAATCTATTTGCTAATTAAATTCAGTAGCTTGTTCTGTAGGACTGAGTTCAGCAGTTACTATTTTAGCCTCTTCGTTGATGGAAGGTTCACTGCTTAGGTACAGATGCTGATTTTTAGCAACTGTATCAATAAGCTCTTGAGCTTCTTCTATTGTCTTTTGACGTTAGGATTTTTGCTAGTAAAGAATTTCGTAAAAATATAGTCGCATTGTGAGTATATATTCTAAACTAACAGAAAATCCCTCCGTACAAACGTTTTGGTTGTCACAAGTAAGAAACCCCTTTAAAATTGATAACCGAGTATTTAAACCTCGGGTCGTCTTCTCAAGGAATTGCAGGGAAGTATGATTTATTATTGGTTATGGAAAAACAGTATTTGGGGTTGAAAAAGGGTTTTAAGCAAGAGAAATAGATTGCAAGAATTAATAAATTAATAACTAATAAAACTCTTGGCAATGTATGAAAATTGGAAGTCCTATCCAGTTGTCCTTATCAATTGTGATGAGAATTGGATTTTTCTCCCACTTAGTTAACCTTTACTAAAGCAAAGGAAAGTCAAGTGGACTAATTAGTTTGATCCTCAAGTCCTAGTCAATCCCTGTGGGAAGACTAGCTTTAGAGCGATCTAGATCAATTAGAATCTGCTAATTTCAACCACTGCTGAGTTTGACAACTCAAGAGTTACCAATTAATCAACCAAAGCCAAAAGGGAATAAAATCTACTTGAATGAAAATAATTTGGATAGAGCCCAAGCGTCAATAACATATAAGTCTGAAATACCTCAATTGCATTAATAAAATAAAATCAATCCAAATATAAAGAGTCATAAGCCAAGTAAGCAACATCAATAATCAACAATTAAGAGAAGTCGAAATAAAAAGATATTGAACCTGATATAAAGATGAGATAAAAATATTCCTAAGTTCTAAAAATCCTAATCCTAATCCTAAGAGAGAGGAGGGAACCTCTCTCACTAAAAACTACATCTAAATCCTAAAAATGTGTATTTCTCTCCTCCCCCCTGAATGGGTGGATTCTTCCATTTATAATCCTTCAATCTGTGTTCTCTGGGTTTGGATCTGGGCCAAAAAAAGGCCTAGAAATCGGTGAGGACGACTTCTGCATTCTGCAGATCGCGCACGTCACGTGTCTGCGTGGGTCATGCGGCCGCGTCATCTGGAGTGTTTCCCTTCCACGCGGTTGCGTCAGTCATGCGCCCGCGTCAGTTGTATTTCGCGAGTCACGCGTTCTCCTCATCCATGTGCTCGCGTCGATCCCTTTTTGTGCAAACCACGCGTCTGCGTCGTCCATGCGGACGCGTCACTGCCAGTTTATTCAAAAACTCTATTTTATGCTTTCCTTCCATTTTTGTATGTCTCCTTTCCATCCTTTAAATCATTCATGCCTTAGAAGATTTGAAAATACTTAACACACAAATCACGGCATCGAATGGCCATACAAGGTAATTAAAATTAATATTTTTAAAGCCTAGGAAAAATGTTTTTCACATACATCACATAATAAGAAGGGAAAGTAAAACCATGCAATTTCACATGCATAAGTGGGTGAAGGATTGAATAAATCACTTAAATTCAGCACGAAATATGTCATAAAATATAGGTTTATCAACCTCCCCACACTTAAACAATAGCATGTCCTCATGCTAAATCCAAGAGAAAAGAGTGAAGGTGAAATGGTGGGATCTCATGCAATGCAATCTATCCTAGATGCAACTATCTAAATGAGTCATGCAAATCTAGTTATCATTCACCTATATATAAAGCTTTACATGTAGTTAAATTAATTCACATTCTCAAGGAATTATATACACATAGCCAACCTTAGATAATATTAAAGCATTTTTACAATTGAGATGGGTAAATAATATATTTTTCAAACTTGCAAGGCAATTAACAATAGAAGTAGAGATATATGGTGATGAGCCATTGAACCCTCACTAGATTTTGTGTTTATTCTCTAGTCACTCAGTGTTTATTGGGTTAATCACTCTATTATTCTTTTTATCCTTACTTTCGATAACTTTGTTCTTCACCTAACCAATCAACAATCATATAATATAGAAATACAAAAATCATGAGGTCTTTAATTAAGGTTGTAATGGGGCCAAGGTAAAGGTAAGGGTATATGTATAAGGCTAAGTGAGCTAATTAAGTGAATCCTTGATTAGTCTAAGATCTCACCTAACATACATATTTTGTAAAGCAAAGCTTCTTTACCTATTTTCCCATATTTTTCCCACTTTTTATATTACATGTTCATATTTTAATTTTTTATTTATTTTTATCCCATGTGCATCGCTTTTTGCATTTGGGGAAATTAATTAATTTTTTTATTTTTATTTTTTTTATTTTTTTTGTTTATCCCCTTATTGAAATAATGCACATGGTAATTTAATTATTTTGATTTCACATGAGCATGCTTCCCAAATTTTTACATAACTTGTTTAATTTAATTTCCTACTTTTTCTATCATCCCAGGTTCCCGTAAAATTCCCCATACTTAAATTATACACAATTTCTATCTTAAGCTAACCAAAGATTCAACTTGGCATTTTTATTTTGTTTTTCTGCTTAAGGCTAGTAATGTGGTTGTAAAACAGAAGGGAATTAAAAAGCTCAAGGGAGCTAACAAGGATGGCATAAAAGGTAGGCTCTATTTGGGATAAGTGAGTTGATAATCAAACATGGCCTCAATCCTATCTTGGTATGTATCTATATTCTATAATTGGACATATAGATTAAAACAAAGTAAAGAACACCAGAATAAATAAGAAGAGTGGAACACACAGGAATAAAATACTATGGTTTAAATGTAACCATGCAATTAAGCTCAAAACTCACAGGCTGTGTGTTCTCAAGCTCATAAATCATATATCAGTTATGTATGTCATGCAAGTAGAAATTAAGAGTTTCCATTATTCTCAATGTAAAATACATTGGATGGCTTTAAAGTTTTAGTGTTCCTCCTTGATAAAATGTTGTTAACTAACTAACATGTAATGCTATATATACAAGGTGTGTGGATTGATTCTGTTAAAGTCTCTAGCTTACTTCCTTTTTTTATTTTCAATCAAATCAACTATCATATGCCAAAAAGGGTAAACTATACTAATTAATCCACTTAATAAATAACTAGTAAACTAAGGTGCAAATCAAGCTAAAATATCCAAGATGTACACATATAGCTCAAACTGCATAATGCAAAAAAAATATAATAAAAAAGCAAACAGAGAAAAATGTGCAAAAATACAGAAAATAGATAAAATAAGAAGAGAGTTTGTAGTGGTTCATCAAAATAAATAGATGCCAGAGATGGCAACCTCTCCACACTTAAATAATAGCATCATCCTCGATGCTCACTCAAGCATGGTGTGACGAAGTGTCAGCTCCAGAAGGATGGGCTGCTGGTGTCTCGATGGTAGGCTGAGGATCTGCAGTCGCTGAGAGGATCGGAGGAGTGGTCTGATGCAGAGGGGGCTCTGTCCGTAGAGGAACCTTTGGATCTGTAGTCTGTAGCTGGTGGTGCTCCTCATGATGTGGTGCAGTGTGGCCGGGACCTCTCTGCTCAGCCTGGGTAGGAGCCTCCTCCTCGTGATCGCTCACCTCCTCATCAGATGTGTCAGAGGGAGTGTCGGGCTCGGAGGGAATGTCACCACCAGAGCGGATCATCAGCTTGAGGTGCTCATAGCGTCGCTTATGGCGACGCTCAGACCTCTCAAAAAGTTGCCTGGTGCGACGGTCAGATCGCTCAAACTACTGCTGGTGATGGTGCTCCATCTGATCTAGGCGGTCAAAGAGGCAGTGCACCAAATGGTAGACGGGCTCAAGAGCAGGTGGGGGCGCAGTGGGTGGTGCTTGGCCAGTGGAGGCAGAAGGGGTAGCTGAAGATGTGGCTGCCTCAGTAGTGTCAGTGAGAAATGGAGGGCGGTAGCCGAAAGCCAAGAACTTCTGACTATGCGGGATGATCTTTCGGCACTCTGCTGCGGGGGCCTTTCATCAACAGCCTCCCAAGGGACCTCAGCTTGGCGACCCAACTGAGTAATCAGGTAAGGAAAAGAGAGGGTGCCTTTAATATGGACCCTGGCCATGTAATGCCGAATGAAGCGAGGTAGATAAAGGTCCTTACCCGTCATCACATACCAGATGAAGGTAATCATGGCAGCTGGCACCTCCGTCTCATGAGTACTCGGCCTCACATAGTTGCTCAGAATCTGTTGCCATAGCCGAGCCTCGTCATTCAGATATATAAGCCTGATTCCTATGGGTACCAATGTGCTAGTTCCCATGACCCAAGAAACAGTAGGATCAAGAGTGATATCCTTCATTACTGCATCCCAATCAAACCTCATAAATCTCATATCTTCCTTAGCTTTCTGATAACCATCTGGTTGATCGGATTTATGTGGAAGATAGAGGATTTCTTCAATTGCTTTCTCAGTAACCAGAATCTGTTTACCTCTAAGCTGCACTGCATCCAGGGAAGAGTGAAAGTAGTTACAGTAGAATTCTCCAACCCAGGATGAGTTGATCTCAGTTAGGTTCCTTTCCAGGAAGAACCAGCCTCTCTGTTTGATCTATTCTGAGGTGTACTGCTGGAGTTCTTCTGGAGTTTTGAGGGTCCTTTCCATGTGTAGGTTCCTAGCGGTGGCAAAGGTTGGGTATTTCAGCTCACAGTATCTATTTGCAAATTTTACCGGGTCAGCTGAAGGTACCAATTGATCAGCCTTTTCCTCAGAGGTAAAGTTCTTCTCCCGCCAGGAATCATCATGTAAGATGCCAAGGATGGAACCAGATGATTCTCCTCTTTTCCGTTTGCCAGTGGTGACTTTGCCCTTTCCCCTGCCTTGAGATTCAGACATCCAGTATTCTCTTGCTTAAAATTGATAACCGAGTATTTAAACCTCGGGTCGTCTTCTCAAGGAATTGCAGGGAAGTATGATTTATTATTGGTTATGGAAAAACAGTATTTGGGGTTAAAAAAGGGTTTTAAGCAAGAGAAATAGATTGCAAGAATTAATAAATTAATAACTAATAAAACTCTTGGCAATGTATGAAAACTGGAAGTCCTATCCAGTTATCCTTATCAATTGTGATGAGAATTGGATTTTTCTCCCACTTAGTTAACCTTTACTAAAGCAAAGGAAAGTCAAGTGGACTAATTAGTTTGATCCTCAAGTCCTAGTCAATCCCTGTGGGAAGACTAGCTTTAGAGCGATCTAGATCAATTAGAATCTGCCAATTTCAACCACTGCTGAGTTTGACAACTCAAGAGTTACCAATTAATCAACCAAAGCCAAAAGGGAATAAAATCTACTTGAATGAAAAGAATTTGGATAGAGCCCAAGCATCAATAACATATAAGTCTGAAATACCTCAATTGCATTAATAAAGTAAAATCAATTCAAATATGAAGAGTCATAAGCCAAATAAGCAACATCAATAATCAACAATTAAGAGAAGTCGAAATAAAAAGATATTGAACCTGATATAAAGATGAGATAAAAATATTCCTAAGTTCTAAAAATCCTAATCCTAATCCTAAGAGAGAGGAGGGAACCTCTCTCACTAAAAACTACATCTAAATCCTAAAAATGTGTATTTCTTTCCTCCCCCCTGAATGGGTGGATTCTTCCATTTATAATCCTTCAATCTGTGTTCTCTGGGTTTGGATTTGGGCCAAAAAAAGGCCCAGAAATCGCTGAGGACGACTTTTGCAAATTCTGCAGATCGCGCACGTCACGCGTTTGCGTGGGTCACGCGGCCGCGTCATCTGGAGTGTTTCCCTTCCATGCGGTTGTGTCAGTCATGCGCCCGCGTCAGTTGTATTTTGCAAGTCACGTGTTTGCCTCATCCATGCGCTCGCGTCAATCCCTTTTTGTGCGAACCACGCGTCCGCGTCGTCCATGCAGACGCGTCACTGCCAGTTTCTTCAAAAACTCCATTTTATGCTTTCCTTCCATTTTTGTATGTCTCCTTTCCATCCTTTAAATCATTCTTGCCTTAGAAGATCTAAAAATACTTAACACACAAATCACGGCATCAAATGGCCATACAAGGTAATTAAAATTAATATTTTTAAAGCATAGGAAATATGTTTTTTACATACATCACATAATAAGAAGGGAAAGTAAAACCATGCAATTTCACATGCATAAGTGGGTGAAGGATTGAATAAATCACTTAAATTCAGCACAAAATATGTCATAAAATATGGGTTTGTCATCTTTCTCATGTG
Source organism: Arachis hypogaea (assembly GCF_003086295.3). NCBI lineage: Eukaryota > Viridiplantae > Streptophyta > Magnoliopsida > Fabales > Fabaceae > Arachis > Arachis hypogaea. Next base: position 25,075,546 of record NC_092036.1, read on the forward strand.
TACAGATCCACCAGCTGAGTGGTCTAGAGAAGTCTGAGCTCTCTCTGTAAGCCCATAATAGAAGATGTCTAACTGCACCCACTCTGAAAACATTTTAGAGGGGCATTTTCTCGGCATCTCTTTGTATCTCTCCCAGGCATCATAAAGGGATTCATTATCTCTTTGTTTGAAGCCTTGGATGCTCAGCCTTAGCTGTGTCATCCATTTTGGAGGAAAATAGTGATTCAGGAATTTTTCTGACAGCTATTTCCATGTCTTTATGCTGTCTTAGGTTGGTTATTTAACCACCTCTTAGCTTGGTCTATTACAGCAAATGGAAACAGTAACAATCTGTAGACATCCTGATCTACTTCCTTATCATGTACTGTGTTAGTAATTTGTAAAAACTGTGCCAGAAACTCTGTAGGTTCTTCTTGTAGAAGACTAGAATACTGGCAACTTTGCTGCACCATGATAATGAGCTGAGGGTTCAACTCAAAACTACTAACTCCAATGGAGGGTATACATATACTACTCCCATATGAAGCAGTAGTGGGGTTAGCATATGACCCCAGAGTCCTTCTGGACTGTTCATTTCCACTTAAGTCCATAATGGAGAAAGGGAGATGATGTGAATTTATTTTATTTATTTTATTATGTATAAAAATTTTGAAATAATAAAATAAAATAAAATAAAATAAAGACAACAATAAAATTAAAAATAAAAAAATAAAAATAAAATAAAAAAGAATTTAAAAATATTTTATGAAGATTTTCGAAAAAGTGAGGAGAGAGAAAGTGGTTATGATATTTTCGAAATACATATAATTTTTTTAAAATCTTAAAAGGATAAGATTTGAAAAATTTTGAAATTGAAATCTGAATTTTTATATAAAAAAATTCGAAAATATGGCTTAAAAATAGTTAGAAAAGATATTCTTTTGAATTTTGAATTTTATGATGAAAGAGAAAAACACACAAAAGACACAAGACTTAAAAATTTTTAGATCTAATGCTCCTTTTTTTCGAAAATTTTGGAGGGAACACACCAAGGAACACCAAACTTAAAAATTTTAAGATCAAAACACAAGAAAGACTCAAGAACACCTTGAAGAATCACAAGAACAACAAGAACAAAAGAAAGAACACCAAACTTAAAATTTTTAGAAAACCAAAATAAATTTTCGCAAATTAAAGAAAATTAACAAGAAAACACCAAACTTAAAGTTTGGCACAAGATTCAATCAAAGAAAAATTATTTTTGAAAAAGATTTTAAAAAGAAGATACCCGATTACCAAGAACATAAACCAACGCTCTAGCCAATTGAGCTATAAATGTAACGTGTTTTAAAGAGGTATTTTTAATAAATGAAAATAAAATTTTTTGAAAATTAATATTTTGAACTTGCGCAAGGAAAACACGAAAAATACACAAAATAGGAAAAACCAAAGATCAAACAAGAAAATTTGACAAGAACAATTTGAAGATCAAGGAAAAATAAAGAACATGCAATTCGAAAATTGAAAGATAAAGAAAAGCATGCAATTGACACCAAACTTAAAACATGACACTAAACTCACAGAAAAACTAAAAATTAATAAAAAAAATAATATTTTTTTGAAAAAAAAATTATTTATTTTTATTTTTTTAGAAGGGATATTAAAAGATGCAATTCTGGTGAAAAAGATAAATTTTTCCTAATCTAAGCAACAAGATTCACCGTCAGTTGTCCAAACTCAAACAATCCCCGGCAACGGCGCCAAAAACTTGGTGCACAAAAATTGCAATCACACTTTTGTAATCCGCACATCTAACCAGCAAGTGCACTGGGTCGTCCAAGTAATACCTTACGTGAGTAAGGGTCGAATCCCACGGAGATTATTGGTTTGAAGCTAGCTTTGGTTATCTTATTATTCTTAGTCAGGATACCAACAACAGTGTTTTTCAAGTTCAATTGTAAAAAGTGAAAGGGCATAAAATAAATACTTATTGTGCAATTTTGGAGAATATGTTGGAGTTTTGGAGATGCTTTGTCTTCTGAATTCCTGCAACATAATGCTTTCTCACTTTCATAAATGCAAGGCTCCTTCCATGGCAAGCTGTATGTAGGGCGTCACCATTGTCAATGGCTACTTCCCATCCTCTCGGTGAAAATGGTCCAAATTCTCTGTCACAGCACCACTAATCATCTGTTGGTTCTCGATCATGTCGGAATAGGATCCATTGATCCTTTTGCGTATGTCACTACGCCCAACAATCGCGAGTTTGAAGCTCGTCACAACCCTTCAATCCTTGAATCCTACTCGGAATACCACAGACAAGGTTTAGACTTTCTGGATTTTCATGAATGCCGCCATCAATTCTAGCTTATACTACGAAGATTCTGATTAAGAAATCTAAGAGATACTCATTCAATCTGATGTAGAACGGAGGTGGTTGTTAGGTACACGTTCATGGATTGAGGAAGGTGATGAGTGTCACGGATCATCACCTTCTTCATAGTGAAGCGCGAATGAACGTCTTAGATAGGAACAAGCATGTTTGAATGGAAAACAGAAATAATTGCATTAATTCATCAAGATGCTGCAGAGCTCCTCACCCCCAACAATGGAGTTTAAAGACTCATGCCGTCAAAGAGTACAAAGTTCAGATCTAAAAATGTCATGAGATATAAAATAAGTCTCTAAAAGTTGTTTAAACAGTAAACTAGTACCCTAGATTTATAGAAAATGAGTAAACTAAGCTGGATAGTGCAGAAATCCACTTCTGGGGCCCACTTGGTGTGTGCTGGGACTGAGACTTAAGCTTCTCACATGCCTGGGCTGTTTCTGGAGTTGAACGCCAGGTTGTAACCTGTTTCTGGTGTTGAACTCCAACTTGCAACCTGTTTCTGGCGCTGAACGCCAGACTAAACATGGAACTGGCGTTGAACGCCAGTTTACGTCATCTATCTTTGCGCAAAGTATGGACTATTATATATTGCTGGAAAGCCCTTGATGTCTACTTTCAAACCCAATTGAGAACGCGCAAATTGGACTCTTGTAGCTCCAAAAAATCCATTCCGAGTGCAGGGAGGTCAGAATCCAATAGCATTCGCAGTCCTTTTTCAGCCTGAATCAGATTTTTGCTTAGCTCCCTCAATTTCAGCCAGAAAATACCTAAAATCACAGAAAAACACACAAACTCATAGTAAAGTCCAGAAATATGAATTTTTCCTAAAAACTAATAAAAATATACTAAAAAGTAGCTAGAACCTACTAAAAACTACCTAAAAACAATGCCAAGAAGCGTATAAATTATCCGCTCATCAAGGTCCCAACAATGCTCTGAACAGAGCTCACTGTCAATCTATTGACATTAAAGAAGCGCTTATTGGGAGGCAACCCAATTTTATTTATCTATGTTATTTTCCCTTTTTAGGTTGATGATCATGTGAAGTTACAAAAACAACTGCAAAAATTAAAGAAAAATAAAAAATAGCATTAAAAATAGCACACCCTGGAGGAGCAACTTACTGGCGATTAGGTAGCAGAATGGGCGTTTAACGCCCAATCTAGCACCATTCTGGGCATTAAATGCCAGAAACAAGCACTAAACTGGCGTTAAACGCCAGAAACAGGCTACAATCTGGCGTTAAACACCAGAAACAGGTTGCAGCCTGGCGTTTAACGCCAGAAAAGGAATAAAAGCTGGCATTTAACGCCAAAAACAAGTAGCAATCTGGCGTTAAACGTTAGGATTTCACAGTAAGGGCGTTTTGCACTCCTAAAAGGAGCAGGGATGAAATCCTTGACCCCTCAGGATCTGTGGACCCCACAGGATCCCCACCTATCCTCCCACAACACTCTTCCCCAAATACCCCTCACCAATCAACTCATTCACTCTTCCCCATCACCTCTTCACCAATTGCCTCCATATCTCTTCACCAAAAACCCCACCTACCTCACTTTCAAATTCAAACACTCTTTTCTCCCAAACCCAACCCTAATGACCAAATTCTAACACTCCCCTTACCCCTATATAAACCCCTCACTACTCCTTCATATTCACACAACACAAGCACCTTTCCCCCCTCTTGGCCGAACCACCTATAACCCTCCATCTCCTCCATTTTCTTCTTCTTCCCCTTCTTTCTTTCTTCTTTTGCTCGAGGACAAGCAAACCTTTTAAGTTTGGTGTGGTAAAAGCATTGCTTTTTATTTTTCCATAACCATTTATGACACCTAAGGCCGGAGAAACCTTTAGAAAGAGGAAAGGGAAGGCAAAAGCTTCCACTTCTGAGTCATGGGAGATGGAGAGATTTATCTCAAAGGTCCATCAAGATCACTTCTATGAAGTTGTGGCCAAGAAGAAGGTGATCCACGAGGTCCCTTTCATGCTCAAGAAAAATGAGTATCCAGAGATCCGACATGAAATCCGAAGAAGAGGTTGGGAAGTTCTCACCAACCCCATTCAACAAGTCGGGATCTTAATGGTTTAAGAGTTCTATGCTAATGCATGGATCACTAGGAACTATGATCAAAGTATGAACCCGAATCCAAATAATTGGCTTACAATGGTTCGGAGGAAATACTTAGATTTAAGTCCAGAAAATGTAAGGTTGGCGTTCCACTTGCCAATGATGCAAGAAAACACACGCCCCTACACTAGAAGGGTCAACTTTGATCAAAGGTTAGACCATGTCCTCATGGACATATGTGTGGAAGGAGCTCAATGGAAAAGAGACTCAAGAGGCAATCCGGTTCAATTAAGAAGACCGGACCTTAAGCCTGTGGCTAGAGGATGGTTGGAGTTCATCCAATGCTCCATCATTCCTACTAGCAACTGATCTGAAGTGACTGTAGATCGGGCCATCATGATCCATAGTATCATGATTGGGGAGGAAGTGGAAGTTCATGAGATCATACCTCTAGAACTCTGCAAGGTGGCTGACAAGTCATCCACCTTAGCAAGGTTAGCCTTTCCTCATCTCATTTGTCACCTATGCAATTTGGCTGGGATTGACATAGAAGGAGACATCCTCATTGAAGAGGACAAGCCCATCACTAAGAAAAGGATGGAGCAAACAAGAGAGCTTATTCGTGGACCTCAACAAGAGCATGAGGAGGATCCTCATCAAGAAATCCCTGAGATGCCTCAAGGGATGCAATTTCCTCCAAACAACTATTGGGAGCAACTCAACACCTCGTTGGAAGGCTTGAGTTACAACATGGACCAACTAAGGGTGGAGCACCAAGAGCACTCCATCATTCTCCATGAGATTAGAGAAGATCAAAGAGCTCTGAGGGAGGAGCAACAAAGGCAAGGAAGAGACATAGAGAAGCTTAGGCGTTCCATTGGTTCTTCAAGAGGAAGACGCCACCCTCACTAAAGTGGACTCATTCCTTAATCTCTTTGTCTATCTATTTTTCTGTTAATGATTTTAATGCTTATTGTGTCATCTATGTTTGTGTCTTCATTACATGATCATTAGTGTCTAGTGTCTATGTCTTAAGGCCATGAATAATTCCATGAATCCTTCACTTCTCTTGAATGAAAAATGTGCCTATTTACAAAAGAACAAGAAGTACTTGGATTTCAAATTTTATCTTGAAATTAGTTTAATTATTTTGATGTGGTGGCAATACTTTTTGTTTTCTGAATGAATGCTTGAACAATGCATATTTTTTATCTTGTTATTTATGAATGTTAAAATTGTTGGCTCTTGAAAGAATGATGAACAAATAGAAATGTTATTCATAATCTGAAAAATCATGAAATTGATTCTTGAAGCAAGAAAAAGCAGTGAAAAAATAGCGAAAAAAAGTGGCGAAAAAAAAGAAAAAAAAGAAGCAAGCAGAAAAAGCCAATAGCCCTTTAAACCAAAAGGCAAGGGTAAAAAAGATCCAAGGTTTTGAGCATTAATGGATAGGAGGGCCCAAGGAAATAAAACCCAGGCCTAAGCGGCTAAATCAAGTTGTCCCTAACCATGTGCTTGTGTCATGAAGGTCCAAGTGAAAAGCTTGAGACTGAGTGGTTAAAGTCGTGATCCAAACCAAAAGAGTGTGCTTAAGAACTCTGGACACCTCTAACTGGGGACTTTAGCAAAGCTGAGTCACAATCTGAAAGGTTCACCAGTTATGTGTCTGTGGCATTTCTGTATCCGGTGGTAATACTGGAAAACAAAGTGCTTAGGGTCACGACCAAGACTCATAAAGTAGCTGTGTTCAAGAATCAACATATTGAACTAGGAGAATCAATAACACTATCTAAAATTCTGAGTTCCTATAGATGCCAATCATTCTGAATTTCAAAGGATAAAGTGAGATGCCAAAACTGTTAAGAAGCAAAAAGCTACTAGCCCCGCTCATCTAATTGGGACTAAGTTTCATTGATATTGTGAGATTCATTGTTTGTTCTCTTCTTTTTATCCTATTTGATTTTCAGTTACCTGGGGACAAGCAACAATTTATGTTTGGTGTTGTGATGAGCGGATAATTTATATGCTTTTTGGGATTGTTTTTACATAGTTTCTAGTATAATTTAGTTAGTTTTTAGTATGTTTTTATTAGTTTTAAAGCAAAATTCACATTTCTGGACTTTACTATGAGTTTGTGTATTTTTTTGTGATTTCAAGTATTTTCTGGCTGAAATTGAGGGATCTGAGCAAAAATCTAATTCAGAGGCTGACAAAGGACTGTAGATGCTGTTGGTTTCTAACCTCCCTGCACTCGAAATGGAATTTTTGGAGCTACAAGAGTCCAAATGGCGCGCTTTCAATTTCTTTGTAAAGTAGACATCTAGGGCTTTCCATCAATATATAATAGTGCATACTTTTTCCGCGTTTAGATGACACAAACTGGCGTTTAATGCCAGCTTTCTGCCCTATTCTGGCGTGAAACGCCAGAAACAAGTCGCATGTAGAGTTAAACGCTAGAAACAAGTTACAAACTGACGTTTAACTCCAAGGAAGACCTCTACACGTGAAAGCTTCAATGCTCAGCCCAAGCACACACCAAGTGGGCCTGGAAGTGGATTTCTGCATCATTTATTTATTTCTGTAAACCCTAGTAACTAGTTTTGTATAAATAGAACATTTTACTATTGTATTAAGGATCTTTGATCGGTTTTATGCTATCTTAGACATTGGGGGCTGACCTCACGGCCATGCCTGGACCTTCATCACTTATGTATTTTCAACGGTGGAGTTTCTACACACCATAGATTAAGGTGTGGAGCTCTACTGTTCCTCGAGTATTAATGCAATTACTACTATTTTCTATTCAATTCAAGCTTATTCTTGTTCTAAGATATCCAATCGCACACAAGAACATGATGAATGTGATGATTATATGACACTGATCACCATTCTTACTTATGAACGCATGCCTGACAAACACTTCCGTTCTACATGAAAACAAGCTTGAATGCATATCTCTTAGCCTTCTGGTTCACGATCAGAGTCTTCGTGGTATAAGCTAGAATTAATTGGAAGCATTCTTGAGATCCGAAAAGTCTAAACCTTGTCTGTGGTATTCTAAGTAGGATTTGGGATGGGATGACTGTGACAAGCTTCAAACTCGCAAGTGTTGGGCATAGTGACAGACGCAAAAGGATCAATGGATCTTATTCCAACATGAGGGAGAACCGACAGATGATTAGCCGTGCGGTGACAGCGCATTTGGACCATTTTCACTGAGAGGACGGACGGGGAGCCATTGGCAACGGTGATCCCCCAACATACAGCTTGCAATAGAAAGGAGTATGAAAGTTTGGATGAAGGCAGTAGGAAAGCAAAGATTTAGAAGGGATAACACATCTCCATACGCTTATCTGAAATTCCCACCAATGAATTAGATAATTATCTCTATATTTATTTTATGTTTATTTATCTTTTAATTATCAAAGCTTCATAACCATTTGAATCTGCCTGACTGAGATTTACAAGATGACCATAGCTTGCTTCAAGCCGACAATCTCCATGAGATCGACCCTTACTCGCGTAAGGTTTATTACTTGGATGACCCAGTGCACTTGCTGGTTAGTTGTGCGAAGTTGTGAAAAATAGTTGAGATTACAATTGTGCGTACCAAGTTGTTGGCGCCATTGAGATCACAATTTCATGCACCAATGACCCCTATAATCAACTACCTCAAGTCCGAAATACTTCCCACAGAAAAGAAAGATGCACAAAGGCTCATACGGGAAGCACAATATTACACTCTGGTACATGACGTCATGTACAGAAGATGGATTTCAACACCCCTCCTAAAGTGCGCCCCGTCTTCTGCCACATGGAGGTCCTGGAAGACGTTCACAGTGGTATATGTGGTAACCACCTCGGAGCACGGGCACTATCTAAAAAGGTACTTCAAGCCGGCTTCTACTAGCCAACCCTACAGAAGGGAGCGGCCAAGTTTGTTAAAGCATGCCCTCCATGCCAAAAGCATGCCAAGTTCCACATCTCTCCACCCGAAAAGCTCATTTGTGTCACGTCACCCTAGCCGTTCACAAAGTGAGGGCTCGACCTCCTCGGACCATTCTCCCAGGGATCAAGGCAAGTCAAATTCCCCATCATAGGAATAGAATACTTCACAAAGTGGATTAAGGCAGAGCCATTGGCCAACGCCACGGCCCAGAGAAGTCAGAAGTTCCTATACATAAATATTGTCATAAGGTTTAGGGTTCCCTACTCCATCACCACGGACAATGGGATTCAGTTCACTGATACGGGCTTCAAGAACCTGGTAGCTAATCTAAGAATCAAGCACAAGTTCACTTCAGTGGAACACCCACAAGCCAACGGACAAGCGGAGGAAACAAAAAAGTCATATTGGCCAGTTCAAAACATGGATTACAGGATGCAAAAGGAGCCTGAGCCGAAGAGCTCCCCCAAGTCCTATGGGCGTACCAGACAACACCGCACTCCACCACGGGTGAATCCCCCTTTCAACTTGCTTACAGAATGGAGGCAATGATCCCCATAGAAGTAGATGAATGATACCCTAGGGTGATCTTCTAAAATGAGGACACAAACTCCTAAGCACAGAAGGAAGAACTCGACCTGCTTCCAGAAGTCCGAGAAAGAGCTCGGATCAAAGAGGAAGCCCTGAAGCGTTGAATGGCCTCAAGGTACAACCGGAAGATAGTCCAATGAAGCTTTGCCACCAACGACCTCATCCTAATCCGAAATGACATCGGAACCGGTAGGTCGAGAGAAGGAAAGCTAGCTGCCAACTCTAATGGACCATACCGGGTTGCAGAGGTACTAGGAAAAGGTTACTATAGGGTGGCCGACCTCCAAGGGCAGGAGCTCTCGAGGTCCTGGCACGCCTGTAACCTGAGAAGGTATTATAGCTAAAAAAGGTCTTGAGCCAAGGTGTACTTTTTTTCCAGCGAAGGGTTTTTTAATGAAGCACCAAGTCAAGACTTGAAGGCGGCCCGACTTGCAGGGTAACCACCCATATGTATATAACCTTATTTAAATTTTTACTTTGATTCATTGCATTTTACTCTAATAAAAATAGAGATTCCTTAAAAAGTATCCTACCAAAGGCACATTAATTTATGCTCGAAAAAACTCAAAATTCACCACTCGATCGGGAAAGGTCGGCAAAGTGAAGCGACGAGGTCCAAATTAATGTGAAAAGTTATAAAAAGCAACTCGTATAAAGTGATCTGACGAGGTCAGATAAAAAATAGAGCTGCAAAAATAACTTGAAAAGGCCCGACAGAGAAGTGGAACCATCAAAAGGATCACTAAAAAGGGATCGACGCTTTCCGAACCACGCGAAGGTCGGAAAAGGTTGAAAAAGCTAGTGCCAAAGGTTGCTAAGCTAAAAGGTAGAAGTTCGAAAGGGACAATACTTAAGATGCAAGGGTAATCACAAGCCCAACCAAGGCTTAAAAGTCGTCCAAATAACAACCAAAAGGTAAAAGTTCAGAACAGAACGCTATCTAGAAAGTTTATTAGAACTTTGCTAAGGGCCCGAAATGCCAATACTAAACTGTAAGGATGAACTTGCCAAAAGCAGAATAAAATAACTCGGAAAAAGTTGCCAACACAACTAAAAGAAGCACAAACCAATAAACAAAGGTAGAAGTTCGCGAAAGAACACTACCTCAAGGTCATTAGGAAAAGTACTGGCTAGAAAGGCTCAGACAAGATAACTAAAAGGTAGGCATTCCTCAAGAACACTACCCAGGAAGCAGCCAGCACGCTACCAAAATAATAAAACAAGAAGTTTCAAAAAATTTAAGCATTAAAACTCAAAGGTTACCTAACAGCAACCTAAGAGTGAAAAGTGTTTTAATTAAAAACTAAAAGGTTGCTAAGAAGCAACCACAAGTGTCAGAGAACAACCCAGAATATTACAATGAAAAGAGTTTAAAGGTCCACAGGTCGGACCACATCAACATATAATTTAAAAAGCAAGGAAAAAAGAGGTCATAGAGGATCCAACTTTGCACCCGTCGCCGCATCCTGAGGAGCTGGAGGAATAACTGAAATCGGAATTGCCCCAACAACACCATCTGGACCATTCAAAATCTCCACATCAGGGTCGGCCTCAGATTGGGTAGCTTCAACAGAAGTGGCTCCAGAAGCCTTGGCCTTTGGATCAGGAGCAGGAGTCTCATCGTCATTAGGGGCCGGCACAATCTTACCATCCTCCACAATGTTGTCCATACTAAACAAAGTGAGATTGACATCAGGAGCAAGAACCCGGGCCTGAACTTTCAAATTCTCATACAGAGCAGTCATGCCAATCACTATGTGACCCTACAGCTTGGCATAATCATCGTAGGAAGACTGGAGCTTTTCCTTAACCTCAAGGAGCTCACCAAAAGTCCGGGTATAACTCTCTTTGGCTTTCTTCGCCATCTCCTTTGCCAAGTTAGCAGCTGCCTCTACCACAGTAGCACGAGCCTTCTCCTTCTCCAAAGAAAGCTCCATCCCAACATTTTTTGCCTCCAGCTCAAGCCTCAACACCTTTATCCTCTCATATTCAGTTTTGGCACTCCCAAGGAAGGCACTGGTAGCATTGATAGGGGATTTCTTGAAATCCCTCGATAATGTCGTACTAAGGTTGGCCATCCAGACACTGTTGCTGGATATAAAATCAAGGTGCTTGAGGATGGACATGTCATCGGTCGGAACAAAACCATATAGAGCAATATGCTCCTCAGCAAAGGCCACGCCGTCAAAATCCTTATCATTAAGGTTATAAGCACCAGACGTTCTTTGTCTCTTAAGAGAGGGCCCGGACAAAGAAAGGGAAGAAGCAGCACCATAACTCATAACAGGTGGATCGGTAGGAGCCACACGGACTTGAGGAGTCGGGATAATCTTCTTCGGACCTTGAGGACTCGAGTCCGGCTTCTTCGGCGAAACCTGGGAAGAACCTTCCCTCGATGTCTTTCTTTGTAGGTTTTGAGCAGACACAGTCTTCATGGCTTTGCGGAGGACCTTCATTGAATTAGAGCCCGAAGCCATCTCTGAAAAAGAAAATCACAAAAATAGTTACATAATGGCAACCACAAATGAAGACAGTAAAAATTCAGAAAGTCGGGCACTACCTAGTTCGGAACGGAGAAGCGCAGGATCCCCTAAAAACTTCTTCATATCCAAATGAGGAGGCTCGCAATCAAATACTTAAGCACTACAGGGTTTTCTTGCCACCAAAGGGGAAATGTGGGTTCTTTTTTCTCATCCAAAAAAAGGGGAGTGATGGGCGGAAAATTACCGATTAAGAATTTAGAATAAGGATAGCGTTGCGAGTACAGTTCTTAACCGACGAAAATTTTGCTTATCAATTTAAAAGAGGTTTGTCACAAATTAAGAATTAAATATTGGGAGTAGAATTCCTAGGTCGTGTCCCCAACGAGTTGCTAAGAGAGTGCTATTTATTGATCAAGAATTTTCTGAGAAATTTGGAGTTGGGGAATGGGGCAATAAATGATTGTAAATTAAAGCAGTGGAAATTAAAGAAAGATTTTGTGTAATTAAAATAAAAAGTATTGACTAGGAGAAGATTAATCGGAAGTTCTATCCTTATTGGATTTCCCAAGGTAAATAGTAAGACGTTGTTGTTTCTACTTCATTAACCTTTACTGAATAAAGGAAAGTCAAGTAATTGAGCCAACTTCTATTCACAGGTCCTAATCCCCTCCCTTAGAAAGAATTAGCGTTAGTGACATTACCAATTAACTCTTGAGCATTCCAACTCAAGGGTCTCCTATTAATCAACTCCAAAATCAAGTTAAGAACCTACTCCATTGACATGGATGCCATTTTTGCATGCATGTAAAGGGAATGGAAAGAAGACATGGCAATTAAAATTGAATTGAGATAATTAAGCAAATAAAAGAATTAAATAGAAAAATACTCTTGCATTAATGAATTCCAAAATTGAAGATATTCATATGTTACTCTGAACAAGAGAAATGGGAAATAAAAGAGTAAGGGAATAAGAAAACGAACTATAATAATAGAAACTTCAACGGAGGTAGTAACTCTTCTCAATATCCAATCTAAAGCATAAAACTAGAAATCTAAGAATCTATGAATGTGAAGAACCCTAGGAAAAGTGGTAATTTCTCTCTCAGATTCAAAAACTAAAATTAAACTAGGTGAATGTGAATGTGTGTTGAGTCTCTGCTGTCTCCTGGCTCTAGTCTGTGTTTTTGGGTCGAAAACTGGGTCAAAAAGAGGCCCAAAAATTGCCCCGGCGAATTCTGATATGCAGCACATGACGGCCTTCTACGCGTGTGCGTCGATGTCCATTCCTCTAATCACGCGTACGCGTACTGTGCGCGGCCGCGTCGCTGCTTTGTTTCCTAACCATGCATACGCGTGCTTTGCGCATGCGCGTCGTTGCTCGCCCTTGATATATTTAATTCCTTATCTTCCTTCCTCCTTTACATGCTTCTTTTCTATCCTCTATTCCATTCCAGTCCTGTAATCTCTGAAAACACTAAACACACATATCATGGCATCGAATGAAAATAAGAGAGGATTTAAGAAATAGTCAGTTAAAGGCCAAACAAGCATGTTTTCAATCATAGCATCACTTGAGAAGGAAAATGTAAAGCTATGCATTTTATATGAATAAGTGTACAAGAGATTGATAAAATTCACTCTACTTAGCACAGGATAAACTATAAAATAGTGGTTTATCAGGGAGAACATCATCCACAGCCCGAACTTTGAAATAAAAATTTTTAAAATCATGAAAAGAGTCATCAAAATGGAGAAAACTTTTCTACCCTGGGTAGCCTAGAAGAAGATCCAAGAAGCCTTCTTCTTGGCTGCCCCCGGCTTGGTCAGCACAAACAGGTAAAGAAAAAGACAGAGGGAAGGTTGGACACCCAAGTCTCGACACAACAGCTGAAAAATTTTCATCAAAGCCCAAGAGTTGGGATGAAGCTGAGAAAAGGCAAGATTACAGCTCTAAAGAATTTTATTCTTAAACTCAGTGAAAGTAAGGGTAATACCTAACTTGGTAAAAAAGTATTCGTAAGCATAAAATAATGGACGCTCTATCCGACTTAAAGGAGGAAAGCAGACTCTCTCCTCAGGGTCGGGGGACACCAGCTCATAGTCCTTCTCCTCATCCCTATTCCAACAAATCCTATGATATCTCCTAAATTTCTCACAATACTCCCGATCTGCTATAGTAACACAACCCAATACTATAGAATCTAACCAGTCAGCCATACCAGGAGGAACCTTTGTAGACATTTCAACAATATTTCTATGAGACATAGAAACTATACCTACAACAAGAAAATGAAGAGACGTCACCACCAAACAACTCGAACAAAATACAAAACAAAGAAATAACTAACAAACAACAACAAGACAGCAAAGGGTGCCCTAAGGTTCACAAAAACAAATCACCACCGTAACCTAGAGACACCCTTTGGAGGCAATGCAAGCACAGGAAGAAAAGCGCAAAGGATCAAAGAAGATCAAAAGCCCCAAGCCCTAGCTTTTCAGCAGTAGTAAGAAGAAAGATCAAAACTTTAAAGGAAATAAAAGCATGCAACATCACCAGAAGCAAACATAAAAACACAAAGAAGGATCGCAACTGCCATCAAACAGGAAAAATGTAAAATACATAAAGCAAGTAGCAACCTAAAAAAGAAGAAATAGAAGCGATGGTGAACGAGTGGCAAATTCATTAACGATCCACACCAAACAATCGCCTCAAAACTTCGAAGAGAAGGAAAACTTGGGGCAAACCAAAGAAACAAAATGAAAGAAAGAGACTTTCTCTATAAAATGAAACGAAGCAGATGAAAGAAAAAGGGAAAGAAAGCTAAGGCCCCTCTGATTTTGAACAAAATAAAAAGAGGGAAAGCGAAACGGCAAGGAATAAAAGCCCAATTAATAGGCTTTTAAAGCACTCGCATGAACCAAAGAAACTGATGCACTCGAGAATGGCGCAACATTTAAAACAAAAATGCTTTACGTTTCGAAAGCATTAAAGATACAAAGTTTGCCCGAAAGGAATCAAAGCACCTCGGGCGCGATCAACAGGAAGATGCTTGAGCACAACCTTCCCCAAAGAGGTCGAAGCTCAAGAACGAGCACAACCTCATGAAAAGGTCGAAGCTCAAGCAGGGACACTGTTCATACACTGATATGAGCTATAGGGTTGTGTTGACCGAAGACAAAGGGACCGACCTCATGAAAGGTTGGCCCACTACCGATCTCTTCATAAAGAACTCGGAAGATCTCCAAAGAGGCCCAAAACGAAGAGTCACTGCCTACTAGAAAGCGGTTTGATAAAAGATATGATCTCACCCACAAAAGATAAGATAAGATAACAAACTTATCTCAAGGAAGATCGTCAATCACTACTATAAGTGCACTGGAGTACCCAGGTATAACTCATACTCCAATTCTACAAAAAACCTGCCTAAAGCTCATACTGACTTAAGCATCAGAGTCTCTTGCAGGTACCACCACCCCTCTCTCGGAGACCGAGATCGGCGGCACCTCAGCTCCATCAAGTCGGACGCAGTAGACTCAACCGAATCAGAAGATCTCGTCCGAGATTGACCTCAACATTTCAGGTAACCCTCAGAACAACTCTAGAAAAGAGAACTTCTTCGTTGGTAGCATAGTCCAAACCGGCAATTGAATTCCAAAAATCAAAGTATAATTTTTAAATACAAATAACCGAGAGTAGTTAAACCTTGGGTCGTTCTCCCTAGGAACTAGTGACAATAAGCGCACAATTTTGGATGTGGAAATGTAAGGGGGGTTTTCAATTGTTGAAGCAAGCAATTAAGAAATAAAAGAACAATCAAAATTGCAATTAATAAACTAACAAAAGAACTAAATAACTATGTATGTAATATGAACAAGTAAGACTCAAAATTGAGGGAATTGCGGTTCAAAACATAAATGGAATCTTGGCTTGGGATGAGCTAGGGAATCCTTTCCTTGTTGTAACCACAACTATGACAATTATGATGGATTAATCTCACTTAGTTAACCCTTAACATCGAAGAGTATGTCAAGTGAGCATAGTTGTTCTTAATCCACAAATCCTAACTCACTTACTAATTACCTTAGTAACAAGCTAGAGTTAGTGGAAACAAGAACAACTAATAATCCAACAATTATCACTAAATGTTGGATATTACAACTCTAGTAACCCATATGCTCATTTTTCCCAAGCCAAGAGGTGAAAATCTACTCCATAATTAAAATTGACATTTTATCAAACACATGGTATGCATATTCACAAAACATGACAAAATTGGAAAAAACTATGAACCACAAATGATCGAAATCCAAACTAGTAACTCAAGCAAACATATAATAACCAAGAATTATCAAGTTCATCAACTAAAATTCAAAGATGCAAAAATATATATGTATTAACAAAATATCATTAACTATAAGAAAGTGTAGCTCAAGTGTAGCAATTAAAGGGAAAAATTAAGAAATACTTACAATGGAAATAAGCTAGAGACTAAAATCAAAACTTGAAACTATAAAATTCTATAAACTCTAATTAAGAACCCTAAGAAACTTGAGAGAAAATATAACCTAAAACTACCTAAAACTACCCTAAAAAACTATCTAAGTGTATTGTATGAAGTATGGCAAGAGTTGATGTTCCTTGCCCCTTCATATAGGCTTCAGCAGCTTAAGAAATGGGCCAAAAAACCCTCAAAATCGTGAGCCACGTGACTTTTTAATGAAGTCACGCGCTGGTAGCTGTGCGTACACACACTTGTTGATTTTCATCCTGTGCGTACGCACAGAAGTTGTGCATACGCACAGGGACTTGTGCGTACGCACACTTGCCTGTGTGCTTCTCCTTTATTTTCTTCATGTTTTCTCCCAATTGCGTGCTTCTTTTCCACTCTTATCAAGCCATTCCTACCTATTACACCTGAAATCACTCATAAAAAACATCAAGGCATCGAATGGAATGAAAGTGGAATAAAATTGATTGAATTAAGCACAAAATACCTTATTTTCACAATTAGACATAATCCATAATTTAGGGAGAAAACACAAAAACATGCTATTTAAGGGAATAAATGTGGGTTTATACGATGAAATCCAGTCAATTCAAGCCCAAAATTATCATCAAATATGGACTCAACAAAGCCCATAACACCTCACTCAAAATTTCATGCCAAGTGCGAGATTTTTTTTCCAATTTGTTTCTTAATCAAATTACTTAAAATCTTATTTGCTGCTTCAACTTGACTATTCGCTTGCACATAATACGGGGTCGAAGTCACAATAATTATATTTCTCGTTGTTGCAAAAAATTTTATACGTTGAACAGTAAACATTGTAGCTTGATCAGTACTTAAAGTTTGAGAAATTCCAAATCGATAAATTATATCTTCCTCTATGAAATTGGTAATCTCATTTTAACCAACTTCTATCAAAGGAATAACCTCCACCCATTTTGTAAAAAGTCAATCGCTACTGAAATAAATTTGTGATTTTTAGATGATGGAGGATGAATCATTCCAATTAAATCCAAAGCCCATCCTCTAAATGGCCAAGGCTTTATAATCGAATGCATTTCATAAGCAAAAATTTGTTGTATTATCCTATGTTTCTGACACTCTTGAACTACTTTTGCATAATCAATATAATCTTTGACCATGGACAGCCAATACACTCAATTACATCGCAGTACCCACTTCATTCTTTCACCAGCTTGGTGGGCACCACATATACCTTCATGGACTTCACCAAGAGTGATTATTTTCTCAAACTGACCCAAACACCTCATGAGACTTCCTTCGAAACTTTTTTTATACAACTCATCACTTATTACCACAAAATTCATCGCTTTTAACTTAACCTTTCGAACAACTCACATATTAGGATCTTTTAAAGATTCTGCAATTTGTTTTCTCCAATCATCATTATCCTACTCATCAATGACTAAAGTTTCTTTCTTCAATAGGGGTAAGGATTTGTTGAACCTCTATCAACTTTCTTAAGGTCTCAGGTAGAACTTTATATTTCGATGCAATTTGAGCCAACTCATTAGAAACTTTATTTCGAATTCTTGGAATATGAACCAATGATACTTTTCGAAATGACACTAATAACTCCCATGCTATATACAAATACTTTTGCAACTTTTTATTATTACACTTAAATTCTTCCAACAACTGTTTTAAAACCAATAGAGAATTTTCCAAAATTTGGACATCTAATGCCCCCTTGTCAAACAAAATTTCTAGTCCTAGAATTAAAGCTTCATATTTAGCTATGTTGTTCAAGCAAGGATATTTTAGTTCAAACAAAAATTTCGATGGGGTTCCTTCTTGGGTTATAATAAAAATACTGACACTAGCTCCATCCTTGTGTTTCGACCCATCGAAATATAGCTTCCAAGGTTCAGATTCAATATCAATAATATTTGCCCCCTAGTCATTAAGATTGGTTGGATAATCAACCAAAAAATCTGTAATGACCTAACCTTTAATGGCCTTAGCCGGGATGTACAGCAAATCAAACTTACTTAAAGCAAGCATCCATTTTTCCAATCGACCTCTTAGCATCGGGTAAGACAACATATAATGGTCCTATGCGCTATCACTGCATGGCTAATCGTCTGGAGGCATCACCCTTGTCGATGGCTACATCCCATCCTCTCAGTGAAAATGGTCCAAATGCTATGTCACAGCACGGCTAATCATCTGTCGGTTCTCAATCAGGTTGGAATAGAATCCCTTGATTCTTTTGCGTCTGTCACTAACGCCCAGCCTTCAGGAGTTTGAAGCTCGTCACAGTCATTCAATACCGGAATCCTACTCGGAATACCACAGATAAGGTTAGACTTTCCAGATTCCTGGAATCCTACTCGGAATACCACAGACAAGGTTAGACTTTCCGGATTCCCATGAATTCCGCCATCTATCTAGCTTATAACACGAAGATTCTGTTGGGAAATCTAAGAGATATGCGCCCGGCCTAAGGTAGAACGGAAGTGGTTGTTAGTCACGCGCGTTCATAGGTGAGAATGATGATGAGTGTCACGGATCATCACATTCATCAAGTTGAAGTGCAACGTATATCTTGGAATAAGAATAAAAGAGAATTGAATAAAAAATAATAGTAATTGTATTGAAACTTGAGGTACAGCAGAGCTCCACACCCTTAATCTATGGTGTGTAGAAACTCCACCGTTGAAAATACATAAGTAAAAAGTTTAGGCATGGCCGAATGGCCAGCCCCCAAAACGTGATCAATAGTCTCCTAAGATGAAGAATAAAACAAAACTGAGATCAAAGATGTCTAATACAATAGTAAATTATCCTATTTATACTAGACTAGCTACTAGGGTTTACATGAGTAAGTAATTGATGCATAAATCCACTTCCGGGGCCCACTTGGTGTATGTTTGGGCTGAGCTTGATCTATCCACGAGCTGAGGCTTTTATTGGAGTTGAACGCCGAGTTATAGCATGTTTCTGGCGTTCAACTCCGGGTTGTGACGTGTTTCTGGCGTTTGACTCCAGACAGCAGCATGTACTTGGCGTTGAGCGCCACTTTACGTCGTCAATTCCCGAATAAAGTATAGACTATTATATATTGCTGGAAAGCTCTAGATGTCTACTTTCTAACGCCTTTGAGAGCGCGCCATTTGGAGTTCTGTAGCTCCAGAAAATCCATTTTGAGTGCAGGGAGGTCAGATTCCAACAGCATCAGCAGTCCTTTTGTCAGCCTTTTTCAGAGTTTTGCTCAAGTCCCTCAATTTCAGCCAGAAATTACCTGAAATCACAGAAAAACACACAAACTCATAGTAAAGTCCAGAAATGTGAATTTAACATAAAAACGAATGAAAACATCCCTAAAAGTAGCTTGAACTTACTAAAAACTACCTAAAAACAATGCCAAAAAGCATATAAATTATTCGCTCATCAGGCACCCTACCAATTTGAAAAAAAAATTATGTTGAACTTGCTTGAAGAATTTATTTTGGAACATGGTTTTTGAGCTAACAACACAAGCATGTGAGCTTTGAGCTCAATTGTGTGGTTACATCTTATAACCACTTATTTCCATTCTTGTGTGTATTGTTCGGACTTGGATTGATATAGCTCATTTGACTTTTCTTTAGTAGTTAGAGGATGATTTAATGGGATCGATCCTTGCCAATTCTCATGTTGTGGTTAGTGATAAGGATAGAGATCCTTGACCACCAAACCTTGCCAAGACCTCTTTATCATTTGATTTTCATTACCATTTACTTCTTCTTGTTCTCCTATCCAAAACCCCTAAAATATACAACTCATAACCAATAACAAGAACACTTCCCTGCAATTCCTTTGAGAGATGACCTGAGGTTTGAATACTTCGATTATTATTTTTAAGGAGTTTGTTACTTGTGACAACAAAATTTTTGTATGAAAGGATTCTTTGTTGGTTTAGAAACTATACTAGCAACGCGATTTCAATTGTGAAATTCTAGACCACGCAAAAATTCGATCATCAAACGCCATCTCAAATTCTGTTCAGGTTCAGGATAAAAATCTATAAGAGGTTCCTTGTCCCTGTTTCTGCTCATAAACAGATAGAAGATAAAAGAAAGTGGAAATCTCTACGTCAGAGTGTAGAGAATTCTCAGTGAGGTAACCTGTGTAAAAGAAATAAAATAAAACAACTAAATAATTAAGCAATAAAATTCGAAAATTATGAGTGAAATCAAGACAAAAAAATTTCAAAATTATTAAGGAAAATAAACAGGAAAAATTAAAATAAAAATAACTAGGGGACACCAAACTTAATTTCAGAATTTAAGGAAAAACAATAGTACTAATTTTCAAAAATTGTAAAGAAAGAATTAAATAGAATTAAACTAAAATGCCTAATCTAAGCAATCAAGCAACTAATAGTTATCAATCACAGTCAATCGCCGGCAACGGCGCCAAAAACTTGGTGCAAAATTTATAATCCACAAACTAACCGGCAAGTGCACCGGGTCGTACCAAGTAATACCTCAGGTGAGTGAGGGTCGATCCCATGAGGATTGATGGATTAAGTAACAATGGTTAAGTGATTTACTCAGTTAGACAAACAGAAAAGAGTGTTGAGAGTTCAAATGCATCAAACAGTAACTCAGGAAATCAGAAAACAAGCAGTAAGTTGGTGTGAATAATATGGGAGAAAACAGTTAAGGATTCAGAGATATCTATCTTCCAGATTAATTTTTCTTACTAACTATTTTAATCATGCAAGATTCAATTGGAAAAATATATATGACTAAACTCTAATTCCTTAGACATTTTTAGTCTCCTCTAACCTTCATCAACTGCCAATTCCTTGGTCACTTGATTCCGATCAGAGGGTTAAATTCAATTCTAGTTTATATGCCACAAAAACCCTAATTACCCAAATATAAGAGGATTATATGTCAAATATCCCGTTAAGTCCAGATAATTAGAAATTTAGGAGAAATTATTTTCAAGCTGTTGTTCAAGTAAAGAGCTTTTCCAAGTTATACAAGAACTCAATTAGAACAAGGGTCATACTTTCGTTCCACCTAGATTCATAAGATCAAGAACAAAAATAATTCTTGAAATAGAAATTAGTACATGAATTAAAATAGAAAAATAATAGTATCAATCCATGTAATAGACAGAGCTCCTAACCTTAACAGAGGAGGTTTAGTTGCTCATGGTTCAGAGAAAAACTAGGATTCTGAAAAACTGTAGAGTGCAGAATGAGGTAGAAGAGAAGAGCTAAGCCCGAAGGGCTGATTCTTTTTCCTTTTATATCTAATCCTAATTAATGTAAAAATATATTTCCTAAAACTAAATAATATCTTTTCCTATTTAAAAATAAAATAAAGTTTAAATCAAAAGTAATTCAATACACTTGGTGCGAGCCTTGTATGTCGAATGGGGACCACTTGGTTTGCTATGTGTGGCGCCAAACTTGCGGAATCCAAGTTTGGCTTCAATACATGAGAATGTGTTCTTCAAGTCTCCATTGCTGGCGCCAAACTTGAGGTATCTTAAGTTTTGCTTCAAATCATCCGTGTGCATTCCTTGGAGTCTTGAGTGTGGTGCCAAACTTGAGGTATCTCAAGTTTGGCTTCACTGAGGCCGAAAGCAATGGGGCTTGTGTAGTGCTCCTAACGCCAAACTTGGATTCTCCAAGTTTGGCTTCACCTCCTTATTATGTTGTGGCTTCGTTTCTTCATGCAAACTCTGTCAAATTCATCCAAAATGCTACCTGAAATAAACAGAATTGCTCCCAACTCAAAGTAGCATTCATAGTGGCTAAAAGATATTTATATCTTGATTTAACTTAACAATTCAAGTGCAAATTCCCTAAAAAAAAGATAGAAAAGATGCTCACGCATTAGCGTTCCATTGATTAGATTTGAGAATTTGTTTTTCAACTTGCTTGAAATATTCTTCTTATGGAACATAGAAAAGAGCTAGAATAAAACACCTAGTGAGATTTGCACTTTGATGGATGGTGCTATACTCATTTATGATTGTGATCTTAGATTTGGTTGAATCTCTATGTCCTATATTTGATGTTTTAAATGCATTTAGTATGACTGAGGCCATTTTTTTGAAATCAAACTCACTTAACCCATATAGCCAACCCATATATTTACCATTGTAACCCACTTTTGAGCATTTTAAGTCCCCTTTTTTGTTCTGATTCTAAGCACATCATTCTCCCTAAAGTGAAAAACCATTAATGTCCATGAATTGCTTCTTTGATTAGCTTGAGTTGAGTAGTGTGTGTTACTCAAGTGTGGAAAAAATTTGTTGGGAAACATTGGCGATGAATTTACATTGGGTTTTCATTCAAAAAAATTGGGAAAATGGTGAACACTCATGCAGTCATTGTTTAAAACATTTGCATAATAGCATTCAATCTACTAGCATATGAAATAAAAAGTTAAATAACGAATGCATATATATATATATATATATATATATATATATATATATATATATATATCTTGGAAAGAAAATGCATGAGTGAATGTGAGAAAGGAGATAAATAGGAGGTTAGGTTGTTTTCTTATATGTACATTGGATGATATAGGATTAGGTGGGTTGTTTGAGCTAATCAAAGATCCAATCTACTAGTCTACTTAACCATATTAATCCTACCCTTAACCTAACCCCATTATAAATTTCTAAAAACCTCATGATATTTGTATTCATGCATCAAGTATTTGTCGATTGTTAAATGACTAGCAAATCCTAGAAAAACGTGATTAAAGGAGAATTGAGTGATTAGAGTGTATACACATCAGGTGAAGGGTTCAATTGCTCAATCCTATGGTTCCATCTTTTATCTTGGTTTTCTTACAAGTTGTGGAATTAATTTTTGAAAAAAAATCAAATCAAATATTTGGACATTGATCATAGTATATTGACTCTTTGCCTTAGCCCTAAGGCTGCCTTTGGATTGATTGGAATTCCAGTGTTTATTTTTGCCGATTTTGGTAGACACCTTAGAGTAGATATGAGTAAGTATTATCTAGGATAGTTGCATGCATGTAGTTAGTACATTAAATAAGTTGTTTGCCCTTTCAGTCGTCTCCTTTGATTGAGATTAGCATGAGGACATACTAGTGTTTAAGTGTGGAAGAATTTATAAATCCATATTTGATGGTATTTTTTGTTAGAATTGAGTGAATTTCATCATATAAACCTACATTTATTCCCTTAAATAGCATGCTTTTGAGTTTTTCTCCTAAATTGTGCTTGATTATGAAAACATGCTCTTTTGTGCTTAATTTAATCAATTTTATTCCATTTGCATTCCATTCGATACTTTAATGTTTTTGGTAAGTGATTTCAGATGTAATAGGTAGAAAGGCTTGGTAAGAATGGAAGAGAAGCATGCAAGAGGGAGGAAACATGAAGACACAAAGGAGAAAAGGTTTGCGAAGTGTGCGTGTGCACAACCTCTTGTGCATACGCACAGGTACAAGTGCGTGACTTCATTAAAAAGTCATGTGGGTCACGAATTGAAGGGTTTGGAGGCCCAAATCTGATGGCCTAGAGCTCATATGGAGGGGACAACACTTAAGGAAACATAGGTTATCATTAGGAGTAGTATTAGATAGTTTTAGGAGGCTTTATGTTTAGTTTTTCTCTAAATTTTCTCTCAACTTTCTTAGGGTTTATTTTGCAAAGTGCTATTTTCATTTTGATCTTGGATTTTTGCTTGCCTCCATTGTAATTATTTCTTGATTGTCCCCTTTTATTACCACACTTTCGATACTCTTTCTTGTAGTTAAAGACATATTGTTAATATATACATACTTTTTGCAATTTTGATTTCTAGTTGATGAATTTGATAATTGATGATTATTATATGCTTGGTTGAATTATTATTGTTGATTTTGATCATTTGTTGCTCATAGTTTCAAGAATTTTTCCAATTTTTCCATGTTTCATGATTATGCCCACCAAGTGTTTGTGGAAATGTCAATTTTGATTATCAGGTAAATTTTCACCTCTTGGCTTCGAAAAAATGAGCATATGGAGTACTAGAGTTGTAATGTCCAATATTTAGTGATAATTCTTGGATTGTTAATTGTTCTTGTTTCCACTAACGCTAGCTTTTTACTTAGACAATTAGTAAGTGAGCTAGGATTTGTGGATTAAGAACAACTATGCTCACTTAACTTACTCTTCGATGTTAAGGGTTAACTATGTGAGATTAATCCATCATAATTGTCATAATTATGGTTACAACAAGGAAAATATTCCCTAACTTATACCAAACTAAGATTCCATTTATGTTTTGAATCATACATACACATCAATCACTTTCAAACCTTACTTGTTCATATTACATGGATAGTTCTTTAATTGGTTTATTGGTTCATTAGTTTCTATTTTGATTGTTCTTTTATTCCTTCAATTGTTTGCTTTGTTATTGAAAATCCCCTTACTTTTCACAACTAAAATTGTACACTTGTGATCACTAATCCCTTGGAAAGACGACCCAGGATTCTACTCCTAGATTAAAATGGTTTTAAATTGACATCTCTAATCTAAACTTTGGTTGTGAGTCGCCTTGTTGGTTGGGACTATACATGCAATGTTAAATCCCATCTTTCCTCCCTTATGAGAAAGAGATTTTCTAACGGACGATCCGGCAAGCACCAGTGCATAAGAAGAAATATAAGACCTCCACGCGAGTTGGGAGCTCCAAGTAATCACAAACTAATTCGAAATTTTGGATGGCCATCTAGCTATTAGGATGTAGCTGAGACAATGCCACCGAACTTCGATTCAACATGGCCTGAACAAAAAGAGGGGAAGGGAAGTTGCACCCCAACCGCATAAACATTGACTCATAAACCCACAACTAGTCGGCGACTCGGGGAGTTAGGGTTTATATAACTGACCCTCTCATCTACTCCGGAAAGCAAAAGCTCGTTTTGTTGCTCCGTCTCGCCACCTTCACAAATCATGCCATCATCATGCAACTTCTGGAGATTCTCCTCCGAAATCCGCGAGGGCGTCCCTCACACGTCAGAGGTCATCTAATAATAAGCGTTAGGAATGCTCCCAGACAGGACAACGAGAGC
Organism: Arachis hypogaea; assembly: GCF_003086295.3. Lineage (NCBI taxonomy): Eukaryota > Viridiplantae > Streptophyta > Magnoliopsida > Fabales > Fabaceae > Arachis > Arachis hypogaea. Next base: position 25,100,587 of record NC_092036.1, read on the forward strand.
TCTGGCGCCCTCAGCTCTCCGACAAACCATACCTAAAAATGAAAAGGGGCATCACTGTCAGCCCACTTCCCGGAGCAAGAGAACCATACAAATTATATGCTAACGCACCTAAATGGCAGGGGCATCCTCCCCCTCTTTTCCTCTGTTAATTCCCACAAAACACGAAATTATGGCACCTGTAACAACTCTAATTTTTGCACTAATGCGTATTTTTTAAATAATATTTTAAAGTGATTAGTTTTATTATGACGAGTCGATTTCGAATCCCAAAGTAAAATAGATGGTAATATAATTTTATTATTATCTTATTTATTTTTTTTACTTGCTCTAATTATAATGGAGTCTAGATAATAATATTAATATTATTATCAAGTCCGAATTTTGCCAATAAAATTAATTATTGGTATTTCTTGATGAGCTTAGAATTGTTGAAACTCCATCAAATATCTTTATATTCCTAAGTTACTAATTTCATTTATATTAGTAACTCATATATATTTAACCTTATATATTTATTATTATTATTATTATTATTATTATTATTAAAATTTAAAAGAAAAAAAAAAGAAAAAAGGGGGAGAGGTGGCCGAATGCCTTAGGAAGTAAAGAAAAGAAACATGGAATCACATTAAACAATGACATTTTATTAAACACAACCTTAATCATCATCATATATTATCATCGGCATATTCCTTAATTCCTTTTCCAAGTGACTGAACAAAATGGAGAAACAAAAAAAAAACAAAGAATCTTGTGACACCTAATTACTTATTATTGTAAGCATGACACTTAATCATTTTATATCATATTAATCATCATCAACTAACTTCATTTGGTTTCATTTCATGCACGATGAGAAGAAAAGAGTGACCGAGAGAGAGAACCGTAACCCCACCGAACTTCCAGCTTCGATTTCTTGCGATCCGTAATCCCAATCAAAAATCTAATCCGGTAAAAGTGTTTGTATCCTACTCCTCTACATGTTGGCATCAATTTTGATCGATGGAAGTTGACGGTGGCGTAGCTTCCTACCCCTTGGGATCGGTCAACTGGAGTTTTAGGAAGCACAGATGATTTCAGACGTTTTCTTCTTCGGCAGCTCGGTTAAAAAGCTTTCTTGGAACTTCGAATATTTTAATTTCATACGGAGGTAGGATTTCGATAAATTCTCACTGATTAAATTTGAGTTGGATAAGTGAATGATTGTTGCGATTAATTATTGATGGAGTTTGGTTGACTTTATATTGAATTTTATGGATATGTTGTTATATGTGATTAAACTTGTGATTTGGTTATGTTTGTGTTGCCCAAACCGTGATAATGATAATAATTTGGGGTTGTCATTGTGTTAGTTTTGAATAAAATGGGAGAGATTTAATGGCTGAGAAAATAAATTAAAAGCTAAGAAAAAAATTGGTAACCGAAAAAGCTCGAAAAATGGATTTAAAATCAAGTATATATTTTGAACGGCCACAAGAAAATATTTTCGTTTTGAAAGAGGTTGTCACCAATTTAATTATTATTATTATTATTTTAATATAAAAATGTAGTTTGATAAAAGATCGGGGTTATTTTTAGAAAATACGAAATTAAATTAGTAATTTTTATAATATTGGGTTAAAAGTAAAATATTTAAAAGCTTAAAGAATAGAATGTTAATAAGCAGATTTTAATATAAAAATAGTAATAATAACATTCTTTTATTCTTAAAACTAGCATTATTTGTATCATTATAATATATTAGTATTTTATTTAAAAGATATTATTTTATTTAAGACACTTAGGGAAAGGTGAGGGAATAATGCGAGGATGGTTTATATTATAAACGATAAGAAAGAAAGAAGAAGAAAGAAAAGAAAAGGAAAGAAAAATATTAAAAAAAATCTCTGCCACAGAAGAATAGAGAGCAAAGATTAAAAGAATCTAAAGAAAGAATAAAACGAAAAGAGGATGAGTAGAAATATTGTTTGGTCTTGAGAACGAGTTGAGATGATTATGTACTTACTGCAAACAAGTAGAGATATGGTGGTGAGTCCACCGAGATTTGCTTCCAGAGATACATTGGCCAATCCAAGGGATGGTCACACCTATAAGACAGAGGTTGCTTATAGAGGTTATGGATACATACTTAGCCAGAGAGAGTCTCACCTATAAGACAGAGGTAGCTTACAGAAGTTATGGCACTAGAAACCAAACTCAGACAAAGGTTACTGAGTTACGTCGGGAGCAGGTCGAAATTGACAGATGAGCTCATTACCTGCAATAGGGCTATACATGCATCATCCTTGTTGTGCATTTGCATTTTACTTGATACGATGAAATTGTTTGTGATTTTCTTCCTATGTTTATGCATTCCTTACTGTTACTCTGAATTGTGGTGATTAGATGCTTCTCGGTGACACTTGTATGTTTCACTGTGAATCACCTGAACTGTGGTAATTCTGACTAAACTAACTACCCCCGACCCTACTAAGAACCCCCAGTTCTTACCCCTTTTCTTCTTCCTCTTTAGATGGAGACCGGAGTTCTGTTTTTCAAGATGGACCCTCCCTATATATATGAGGATATTGTACAGCATAGGTTTTATGTAGTAGGTGCGGAGATTAGGACTCGTATGTACATTCTGCGTGATCACCCCTTCAGTCATTTGATTAACACTCCACAGATTAACCCCGATATGGCCTACGAGTTTCCGTTGTAGTGGCTTCACCCGAATGCTCCATTTCACCCATTCCATGACGAGCTGGTGCCTCATCAGCATCCCGATCAGCCTGCGGATCAGGTGGACCCTCAGCCTGAGCCCATGGAGAAGCATATTCCAGAGCCTGTACCGGAGGAGCATATCCCAGTAGAACAGATCTTAGTATCTTCATCTGAGCCATCTTATGAGGAGCCGCTCTCTGCCTCCATTAGTAGACCAACGAGTGTTGGTCAGACTAGTAGCACGAGTGCCAGTGCCCCTCCGGAGATTATCGAGATATTTGATGATGAGGACCAGGATCCTAAAGAGTGTTCTGACGTAATTGTGATCTCCTCTGACGATGATAGCTGATGCCTGGGAGCTGAGGATGTGCCTTTTTTATAGTTTTTTGTATTAGCCTAGATTTTGAGTTAGTCTCTCACTTTTGATTAGACTCACTGAGAGAGTATGGTGTACATAGTTGACTAGGCTAGTTCGAGCGCCAGCTTAGAAATTTTCTGTATGGATCAAGACTCGGAGTGTTGATTTGTATATAGTAGCAAAATGTGAAGGGTTGTATGCTAACTTATTTTATATATATATATATATATATATATAACACTTTATATGTATGTATGATCCATGTTATATGTCATGTTTATATATAATATGGCCTTGTATATGTTTTATTTGATTCCCTATTATGGCTTGTGTATGTTTAATTAGCTATTCTCGCAAATCTTTTATAAAGTAAAAGTTTTTCTCCAAAATTCGATAGTACGCTAATACGATTACAAGCTTAATAGTAAATAGTTAACGTTTTGGGTAAGCAAGTTGGTGACAGTCGGTTTCTAGTATGATCATGACGTGTTGAAAATTGGGTCGTTATAGCACCCCTCAGTTTCCTAACTACCACTACTCAAAAAGCGCAAAGCATAATGCTGAAGCAAACAAAATAAAATAGAAGCAATGAAGTTAACACCAACCTAATTTTGAAAAAAAAAACGAACGAGAGAAGTCTAACAAAGCACCAGCAAATGCAACCAAAAGCAACTTCGGGAAAGGGATATGAAAAAACACTCAAGTAAAAAGGAAGAAGAAGAGGCAGTCACAGGTAAAGAAGTTTTAAAGAAAGAGAGAAGTGAGCAGTTACAGTAACAAGGCAAGAAGAAATAAAAGCCCAAAATCCCAAACATTTTTAAAATAAATAAGAGTGAAGGGTAAAGTTGGCAAGGGAAAGCAAAACTTCCCTGCATTAAAGCATCATTTATGATGCCTAGGTAACCACAATTGACGAAATTCGTTTTTGGATAAAGCAACGGACAAGTAACGGGACGACTAAACATTTTTCGGACTTCTGACTTCAACTAAGAAACTCGGACGTTGCCCTTCCTGCCAGGACAAAGATCAAAAGCTTCTTCAGCGATGAGACTAAGCACACTCACTCTCTCGCTCCGGAGGCAACTGTTTCAGATTCAATTTTTGGTTCCCCCGCCGGGCAGTCTCCAAACCTGGTTACCCGAGTCCAGGCATCCCTCACAGCCCAAAACTGATCTGGTAATTTCAAACTCTAACCAACATTTAAAATCGAATATCCCTCTTATTTTAATCGATAAAATAAGATAACGACCACAAACTACTCTTTCGAATACGTGATAAATTATTAACTTTCATTTATATTTTTCAGATTCATTTTTATTTGAGCATTAAAATATTTTTATTGGTATTATCCCTGTTTTTTCAAAAAGATCCGATTCCATCGTCACCAAAAATCGGTGAATCTCTTATCCATTTCACCACCTGAATTAGTGACATCTTGTACAAATAGTAACATGAAATTTTGAATTCAATTGATTATTGTGTTTGTATACTATTATTATGTCTTGAGGGTCAATAGGAAGATTTGATGGTGACGGTCATATCTATACATCACATTAGCATAAAGTAATGGTGATTAATTGGTCATACAAATTACAAAGACCACAAATCCATACCAAGCCGGATATGCATATCTCACTACTCTTTCTACTAAATAATTCTCTGGCTTCCTCAAAAAATAGGCTTGTTTTACTCATTGGCAATCATGCGGTGTCTTATTCTTTGAGATTTAATTGGGACCCATCGATGTGATGCACTAAGCAGAAATTGGAGAAAGTGGCCCACATCACTCTGCCACTGTGTTACACTGTTTACCATTATAATGAGAAGAAAACAAGACATGATCACAAATAATGTCATTGTATTCTGTTTTCATCCCCACACGGCCACACCAAAGCGCATGCAAGAGAATTCTAAAGATTGGGTTTTGGAGTAAAGAATTGAAATGGAACAAATTCAAATAATAAAATGATATGATATTTAATTTAATAAATTTAGATTAACTAAATAATGTACATCAGGACTACTATGCAGCTTGGTAGAATTAATTTAATGCCATTTCAATTTCTATTACCGTATTTTCAAAATCAAATTAATTGAGAATTATATGTATATTTTTAAAACATTATATTTCCATCTGCTTTTGTACTTTAAAGTTTAAAGTAATCTGGTGCACAACTTTATTCATCTTATTGTTTGGTATTTAAATAATAAAATAAACATTTATCCGTTTTATTCTATTCTACTAACTTATATTATTTTATCTTATTTTAATAAAAAAATATAATTTTTTTTCATACCAAAAAGCTAGTGTCAACTAAGATTTGGTTTAATAAAAAAAATATAAATATTTTTTCATACCAAAAAGCTAGTGTCAAGTAAGATTTGGTTAAGTAAAATTTTTATTTTTTAAAAATAATTTATAAAGTTACTTTTTAAAAGATAATTTTTTAAAAGTTATAATATTTATATTTAGTTAATCAAATTAAAAATAATTTTTAATAAGTATAAACAACAATAATTATATTTGATAAAATAAATTTTAAAATACTATAATAGATATAATAAATATAAGAGTTTGTTTTTAAAATTAATTAATATATGAGATTATATTAGATTTTTTAATTTTGATAAATACAAGTTAATTTTAGAAAATTCTATTTTAGGTGTTTTGAAAAATATTTTTATTTTTAAAAGCTACAAATACAAAAATATGATCTTTTTAATTTATCAAATACAAAATAAATCATTTGTACTTTTAAAAAATACAAGCATTTCTTTAAAAAATTTTATCAAAATAAATCTAAGATACTTTCCAAAGTTAAAGGTGAAAAAATAAGAGAGATTGAAGAATAACGGGTGGTGATCTTGCAACCACCACAAAACCTAAAAAAACCGCTGTTATTTTGTGCCTTCCTTATAGTGACAGAATTGATGTCTAAATAAAATCTCAATTTTCTTATTTACAAAAATAATATATTACCAAAACAAATCTTAATAGACCTACGTGGGACAAATTAGGGAAGTATGTATGTTTATTATATTGAGTGATGTTTGTGGTTTTGATTCTTTTTAAATTATTCTCTTAATATTTCATTTAAATAGGTAAAAATTTAAAAATATATACTATTTTTTTTGAAAACATTACAAATGTAAAAAAGTTCAAAACTTTTTTATTTAAAAATTAAAAATATTTATTAAAATTTTTAATCATTTTTCTTACCTCTAATAGTTCTTAATTATTATTTTTTGCAATAATAAAAAATATAAATAAATAAATAAATAAATAAAAATACAAAATAAAATAATTTTATTTTTTTAGATTAATTTTTTATTGTTTGATTTTTCTCTTAAATATTATTATATAATGTGATATACGGTGGTAAGAATTTTTAAGAAATTCATGACTTGGACAAAAATCATATTATCAAGGTACACTAGTCAAACCAACACAAAAAAGGCCACAAAGTTCCTTAATATAGTTAAACGAGAAAAACAAATTAAAATAAACGGTAATACAAGGAAAATAAAATAAACCATCAGATTTAAAAAAAAATTGATAATTTTTTTATTATTAAATATTTTCGTAAAATAAAATAACTGAGATTAGGGGATCTGAGCAGTGGAAAACAACAACAATGGGTAATTATTAAACACAATAATTTTGTTGGGTTGGACCAAGGCAGTCAAACATTGCTGACTGACACCTACCGGAGGATAGAAATCCACTATCTGCATGCATTGTTTGTTGCAAAAGAAGATCAGAGAATTGAGGATTACGAATTTACGATTAGTTTAGCCGAATCAACTTTAATTTACTTACGAAAATAAGATCGATTAACTTTAAATTAGTAATTAAAATATTATATTATATTCCTATTGTTATCATAATCTCATATCTATTAATTTATATTTTTATATTTTTATTTTTAAAGTAAACATTGAATTTAATTTTTGTCTAAATAAGACATGGCAGCTCCTAAAATAAATGTAAAAAAAAAAAAACAGTTTATTAACGAATAAATGACAATCCATTTAAGTGATGTATCAGCTTATAATATTTCTTAATATTATCTCTAGTGATTCCTTAGCCGGGTAAACCTTATATTACTAGTATTATTGTATTTTTCTTAAGGCGTATTTTCTGATTCGAAATCATGGATCTAAATTTTATTTAAAAATTTATTATTAATAAATTAATTATTTTATATATAAGACAAAATTTAAATTTTTAATATTTATTTAAAAAAATTAATAAATTAATTATTAGATCGATTTAAATTGATTTACTACTATTATTGTTAGATCGACTTAACACCGCTTTTGTTATTCTGAATTTCAGAAGTTTTTCTTATGTGGTTGTTCTATAATCAAAATATTTCCCGTTGAAAATATTTCCCGTTGATTATGATAACTTTGATTGAGTAATAACACCTTAATGGATGGATAAGAAGTTAAGAACTCAATTTCCCAATTGGCACCGAAAACTCGAAAAGCCAATGAATGATATATGTACCTCGCGCGGATTACGTTGTTGATGACTCACTTTAAAGACTCTGAAACCACTGGGAATTACAGTGAGGATCTATTGAATCCTTTTAATTGGTTTCAATAATTTCCACAAGCGTGAATATAAAAGCAACTTTAATAAAATTATTTTTAATAAAATTATTTTTGAGTTTTACAGTAATTAAAATAATTTAAAATTAAAATTTGTATTAGATATTATTTTTAAAATAATAGTGAATACTATATTATTTTAAAAAAATTAATAAAATACTTTCATTTATATAATTTATTAAATTTCTATTAAATAAATTAAACGTTGTAATTTATTATTGTAATATTATAATAAAAAATCCAATTAAAATATACTCAAATAAATTAGATGTGTATTCTTATCTTTTATTATTTTATATATTTTTTTATTATTTTTTATCAATTTGATAAAAATAGATCCAAATCAATTTTAGATAATTTTTTTAATTATTTATAAAATTCTAATTTTTTCAAATCTAAACACACAAAATTTTTCAAATTTTAGATCTACAAAAATATTAATTTATAATTCTATATTTTTTAGTTTAGTTAAATTTTTATGATTTAATTAAAAGAATATAAAATAATTAAAAATAATTTAATTGTAAATTAAAATGAAATTAAATATTAAATAATAAATTTTACATTGAATTTTAAATTAAATTGTATAATATAAAATTTCAAAATATTTATGTGATACTTTGTAAAATTTAAAATAAAATAAAATTAAAACTGCACATTGAAAATGATCTCAATGATATGTTATTTTACCAAATTTATTACTGTGGAGTGTGGACTAGTCCAACTCCAAGATTCAAAGATCTTAATTACGTAGTGAGGACTGTACTACTTAGCTAGCTAGCATGATAGATGCGGACATTATTGAAGGGAGATTAATTAGGTAGATACCCTTCTAAGCAATCACAATCACTATCACCACCCTGTCCCCAGGCCCCAGCAGTGTCTATAAAGCGGTGCCTTTTTGAATTTGGCCTCTTAATTATTGTCATTAATCTTGGAACCCTAGTTTAGGTCTTATTCTTGAAATGAATCCAAGATGTATAATTCCACTTCAGGTTTCTTCTAGCTACATTTTCAGAACGAGGTCATGTTTGTCGTTATATCCTCTTAATTAGTCCATGATATACTCCATGGTTCACACTATCACAATGTAAATGTGATTAAGAGGCTTTTTTCAATCATTAAATCATAGTCTAAATATTTCAATATTTATTGTACTTAATATTTAAAATGTAAAAATGGAAGACGTTTGAACCAGAAAGATTTATTCAGCATAATAGCGTTGTAACCAGGGAAATAAAAGAAATAATACTATAAAATCAACAAAATTTATTATTTTTAAACTTCAATTAGTCAATAATATTTAATAATATTAGCTAATATAGCACTTAAACTTTTTTCATAGAAAAATAGTTCTCATAACAGGAAAAAATAGGAAATTTCTTTTTTTTTTTTACTTGAGAGATAAAGTGCACCATATATTTTATAAATGGAATTAAGAAAAAATATAAAAAAACAAATATTGAAACTATTAAACTATTGGGTTAAAAAAATATTGGATTATATACTAAAAACGTTAACCAATATAAATTAAAATTACTAGCACTTAAACTTTTTCCATAAAAAAAAAATAGTTCTCATAACAGGAAAAATTAGGAAATTTTTTTTATTTGAGAGATAAAGTGTAATATTCATCGTATATTTTATAAGTTGAATTAAGAAAAAATATTAAAGAAAATATTAAAGAGTAAAAGATCATACTTTACCTTCTTATTAAAAAAAATTGAGCGATTCCATTCTAAAAAAATTAATATTTTAAAATATAATAAAATTAGGCGATTAAGTAATTTTTCAACCAAGTCTAACCAAATTTTACTTATTATTCGCATGTACTTCTTTTTTTCATATGTTAAGTAAAATTACTTAACGCAAAAAATTTAAAAGATCACATGTCCAAAATATTGACATTCTATCAACAAATTAAAAATACACACAATACAAAAATTTTAGTACATAAAACAAAAATTTTGACACATAACACAATTTTTTAAAGAATTATATGTCCAAAATATTGAGACCTAACCAACAATAAATTTTGATACACAACACAAAAATTTTGATGCATAACAAAAAAGTTTTTGAAGAATATGTCTATATAATATTGATTCACCCAACTAACAAAATATTTTTGCATAAAAAATTTATGTGTTATATATATCAATAAATTATATATTATATGTAAAAATTTTTGTATTACATCAATAAATTTTTGTGCTTTTTTAAAAAAAATTTCTATGTTAAAAAAACGCAAAAAAAAAGAATGTGATATATGTGTGCGTTTTTTTTTGGTGAGAAACTTATACTAATTTAATTGGATTTGATTATAAAAAAATATATTTTTAACTATAAAATGAATTTAATAAAAAATGGATTTGATTATAAAAAATATTTCTTCCATTAATTTTTGTTATGACATCTTGATGGTAAATTCATAATTTAATAAAAAATTTAATTATTTATTAAATTATAAGATTTATGTATAAAATAAAAGAAGGATTTTGATATAAGATATTTCAAAATTTTTAAATGATACAAATAAAAGTGATGAATTTATTTTCTTCTAAAACACATTTAGAGACATTTTTTAAAAAGTGAGTCAATTTTCATAAATATTTAAATCTTTTTGAGCTAAAAACCCTTAAAATCCCTTTAATATATATATATCACCTCTAATTAAAATAAAAACCTAAAAACTGAAATAAAAAAGAAAGATATATAAAAATTGTTTTATTATTTATATTTGTAGATTTAAAATTATTTAAAAGAAAAATAAAAACAAAAGGCAACAAACTTTACTGAACAAAAAGAAAAGAAGAAAGAGTCAGAAAACAGTGGATGGAAATAAGTTCGATTTGGAGATAAAATTATGGCGGGAATAATTTTTGAATTAACTGTAGTGAAATATTGGATTTTTTTAAAAAAATTGATTATTTAGTGATAAATATTTTTTAAACAATATTTATATTTTCTTTTATTGCTTATCTCGTGGATGGTGCCAACAAAATACTAATATACATATCTCATTCAAAACCGAATAAATCGGATTGAACTATAAAAAAAAATTAATTCAGCACAATACGAATTACAAATTTGAATAAAATTAGATTAGATTTAATATAAAAACCAAACCAATACCATTTAAGTCATAACAAATTATGTCAATTTTATTTTATAAGTCTATCCAAATAATAATTTAACATGGTCTTATCTTATTATTAGTGTATACAAGATATATTTAATACTATTTTTAATATATCTCATTTACACTATCAAAATATATATAATATTTTTTATTATTTATCTCTTTGGCACGATTAAAATCTCAAAGTAGTCTCTGAGATTGGGTGAGTTATCCATACTTATCCTTGACTTTTAAAATTCTCTAACAGTATCCTTCATATTCAGCTCCAGGACCCATAGTTGCCCTGCGACCCTTTCCGGCGCACAGTAAGCAAACGGAGGGATGATCTGGCACCTCCCATGCCATGCTGGAGCCAGCAACGGCTAGCTGATGTGACAAATCTTAATTTTGTACCCAATGTGGTTCTGGTCCCATTAAAACCCTAAAAGCTAAGAATCATTACTATAACTAGTATCTCTTCTTCCCCTCTCCTTCGTCCCATAATTCTGGTCCACCATTGTGATTTAACGGAGATTTCATTGAAGCTCTGAAGCAATGTTTGGAGGTGAAAGGCAAGCCAGTGGGAGCTCGATACGGTCAACAAGCAATTGGATACACGACGAAGACCCAAAATCGTAGCAGGGCTACGCGTGTACCAGAATGGTGTGGTTGCGGCTGCCAACCTATGCTCCAGTGGTCTGGGACAAATTTTAACCCAAATAAGCTCTTTTTTGGATGCCCAAATTATAATGTTAGCTGTAATTGTTGGTTTTTCCTGATTTTTCATTCCTTCCCCAACTTCTAATTTGGTTATTGAAACATTCGTTGATTGCAGACAATTAGTAAAAGATGGTGTGATTTGTTTGTTTGGATAGATGTTGGGCAAGAGGCTGTACCTGCAAAATCAGAAAGACTTAACTATAATGATGAGTAGAAGATGACAGAAGGTTGGAGGCTGGAAAAATTAGAATCGGATGTTAGCAGTCAAAAGTTTATGATCAAATTTTGTTTGTGGTTGTTTCTGTAATGTTGTTGTTCTTACTAGTGCTATTTTGAAAACTTTGATCTCAATGTTGAGTAATGATGCGATTGAGTTCATATGTGTAATATTTGCATGAATGAAAAAAAGTTGCTCAACATGTAACTGTGTTAGCCAACCTATTGGAGATACTAACTGTTTTTGTACCACTAAAGGTAATCTGGATATATAGCAATAGCAAAATATAGCAATAGTAAAATATATTAATCATTTTAAATTAACAAAGTCATGAGTCATAAATTTTGACTGCCTTACAAAGCCATAAGCAAGGTGCTGCTAACAAAATAAATATAACCATATGTCTGATAACAAAGTAGGCATAAACACAAAGTGAACCTAACCGAACAAGCATGTTATACAAAATTACTTTCAAATTGTCTTATACAAAATAACTCTCAATACAATAAGCAAAATTTTTTAATATTTTTTCCTAGGTGCCTTGAATCCCGGAGTGGGAATGAATTTGAGGATACTGCCAAGTCTTGCAGCTGTTCCTGAGCTAGCACCTTGCATGAAATTAACTAGCGCATGGGTAGAAGTTGGTGAGATAGATGATTTTCTTTTTAGTGGGAGCTTATCCGGTCTTGACTTAGTGATGGTACAAACTTCAGCATCCTACAAAAATTGTAGTATATCAAAGGATGCGGTTATAATTACATAACACTAAACAGTTTACAAGTTGTCATTAGATGAAAAATAAATTGATTACCTGCTGAGACTCCTCTGGTTCAGAGTAAATTGGTTAAGAAAGCTCAACTTCAACTGGTTGAACATTAATGTTTGTAGAGTCAGCCAGAACATCTTTACCAACATTGGCATTATCAGTAGCATTCGGATCAGGTTCAGCATTGGGGTCAGGTTCAGCAGCATTCGGACCATCTGCACCAACAACTCAAAACCATTAAATCACAATCGTAATAGAGGACTTCAACATCATATTAAAAACTTATAAATTAATATCACAGTCACCACCATGCATTAACCCAATATTGAAACCATTTTTCTATTTCATACCCAAAAAATAGCATATACACACCAAATCCTTTACCCTAACAAAAATCCTTAAACACAATCATTTAAGGTAATGCAGCCATAAAACTCTAGGACAACCCAACACAGTAACAACGCAATCATACACCTTCATCATATATTGATTCATGAAATAAATTCAAAAATTATTTCAACCAACACATACCTTCAACGACGCAGAAGACAGAGAAATTACTTGCCTCCAAAGGAACACCAAACTCTTCAAACAAAGTGTGACAATAGAGGAGTCGGGGAAGACGAAGCTAAGTCGCTGCCATTGATGAGAGAATGGGAAGATGAAGACTGAGCGTGGAGGAGAGGAGACGAAGTATGAGAGTATTCAAACAAATATGGTGAAGGCAAATCGTTTTTAAGGGCTCCAGCGTATGAACGACATTGTTTACTTTTTCATTGGGCGCCAAATCGATACTGCGTCGTTTCACTTGGCTCTAGCATGACATGGGAGGTGCCAGATCATCCCTCCGTTTGCTGACTGTGCGCCGAAAAGGGTCGCAGGACAACTATGTGTCCCGGAGCTGAATGTGAGGGATGCTGTTAGGAAATTTTGAAAGTCAAGGACAAGTATGGGTAACTCGCCCAATCTCAGGGCCACTTTGAGATTTTAGTCCTTTGGCACACCGAACCACTTTTAAAACACTTATAAAATATCTCTATTCCAACAAGTTTACGAGATATGTGTATTAGTATTTAGTTTGCATTTTCAATAAAATAAGTATTAAAATAAAAAAATATGAATATTAAAAAAACATATATTAATAACAATTAATTTATTGTATTTATTTATAAAAAATTTAAAATAATATCATATGACATATTTTAATTGTCTGATTGGATATAAACAAAAATGAGATTTTTTTTGTCTTAAATGATTTAAAATATTTGAAAAATTTAAGGCATTTAAAGTTAGGTGTATTTTCTTAATATAATTTATTCTTTATATTTATTTAGAAATGTTGTTTATTATTTATATTCATTTATAGATTAATTACTTTTCCTATTTATTATTGTGAGTAAATTATTATTTTTGCCACACGAATATTTATAGTGCTGATAAATATTTTTATAGAAAAACGAAATTGACTTTGTACCCATAAATGATATATTGTGGTTGATAAAACTATCCGAATCTTTAAACTTATTTAAAATTTCTAAATCACCCCTCCAAACTTAACCTAACGTACCTTATTCCTAATCATCAACCCTTCACCATCACCTCTCAAATTCTTTATCCTATAGCTCTTGTCCCAACTACCGCTACACTGCTGTCGCCGCCACTACCACCGCCGGCAATAGACTATGGTATTGTATTCAAAATATGTATCAATTTTTGTTTACTTGCCTATGCAGATGTTGATTTGGGTGCTGATCTAGATGATTGACAATTGATTTGTGAGTACTGTGTTTATATGGAAGCAATTTGATAACTTAGAAGTGTGAAAAATAGTCCAAAATCAGTCGATCGAATACGGAAACTGAATATAGAGTAATGCATGGTAGCGACTCAGACAGAATAAATATCAGCGAAATAGTTTCTTTGAGAACTGAAAATCCCTCAACTTGTTACGCATCACGATTGTCCCTTCAAAGACATGCCAAAACGACACGCTCCTTCACATTAGCGTGTTGCACGCCATGAACTTTGGCCTCCTGGAAGCATGCTTTGTGGGCGTGTGACACGCCCTAGCTCTGGCCTGTTGCATGCCACTTTTGATTTTCATTTTGAGAGCTCTTTTTTGGACGTGTGACACTCCCAATCTTGGCGTGTTGCACGCCCATTTTGTTACCTTGAATTTTCTTGAATTTGAGCCTTTGGAAAGTTGGTCCAGCGTGCTACGCACTTGTCTTGGTATATGGCACGCCAGCTTCTTGAATTTTCTTGAATCTTCTTCTTTATCAGGCGTGTGACATGCCACATCCTTGGGGTGTTGCATGTTAAGGCCAGGAAGACACATTTTAGGTGTGCGGAATGCTTAGGGGTTGGCGTGTTGCACGCCCACTTGGTGCAAAAATTTGGCACCCTGATCCTTAGCCTGGCGTGCCACGTCCCTATGCTGGCGTGTTGCATGCCAGGTCCTCTGCTTTGGTTTGTATGGGCGTGTTGCACGCCCTCTTTCTGGTGTGTTTCACGCTAGTTCTCTGTATCCTGGAGGATGCTTTTCTAGTTGTATTCTTTTGCTTATGCTTTGCTTTTCTTTTGCTATTATTTTTCTACAAATAACAAGAAATCAAAGCACTCAAATTACCAATAACTTTAAAAGTCACATAATAACCAAGCAAAAAGTCATCAATTTTTTTAAAAAATTACTAAAGAAAAGTATTTAAAATGCTCATCCATCACTAACATGACAACTAATTAATAAAATCAAAATAATATTCTAAAATGTCTTCTATGTAAAACCCGGTCTAACCATAATTAATTAAATAATGAATTAAATAGGAGAGAATATGGTTAGAAGATTTGGCAATTGGAATTTGATAATTTAAATATGATATTTGGATTTAGTAAATTTTTTCGAGTCAGAAAACATAGATTTTTGCGTAAAATCGAGCACTGAAATTTTGACCGGCAGTACCAGCTGATATCTGTCTGGTACTACAGCTAAGAAAATTGATTATGAGTAAATAAGGTTAATAAATGAGGAATTATAATTAGGAAAGGTAGAAATATTTAAAGTGCGATTTAGAGCGCTAATTTTAAAGGTTTTGGCCCCAAAAATAGGCAACGGACAAAAATAAGTGAATCGGGTCTAAGTAGGCCCAAGACCCAACATATATAAACATTAGTTATGAGCATTTCAGCTTATTTTGTCCTAAAGAAGGGGTGTTGGGTGCTGAATTGAGAAGAGAGAAGAGAAGAGAGAAAACCTAACTCTCTTTGATCTTCAAACCACCATAACCTGAGCTACAGAGCTTCGATTGACGAGCCATTTATAGCCACACGTCGCTCTTCTCATCCTCTACAATTTTATCTAAGCTTTGTGGTTAGTAATTCGCTGTCCTCTGCCCAGTTTTTGTTTTCCTCTTTAAATTTGAATTTGGTTTGGATTTTGAGAAAACCTTGTGATTTTGGTTGTTTAGGAGTGCTTTAGTATAAGTCATGGGTGACATTCATCACAAACTTCAGTGGGTTAAGGTAAGATATGCTCAAACCCTTGTGATTTATCAATTTCATGAACCCTAGGTTAATGTATATATGTGAAATTGGTTATGTTAGTGTATTTGGTGATTTTGGTGTACAATTGGGAGATTGGTGTTGCTTGAGGAGCTTTGGTGAGGCTTAGAGCTATGGTTGGTGGAGACTTCCAAAGAAGAGGCTTAATTGGTTTGGCTACAAGAGGTACGATTTAAGTTTCATTTAAGTACCGTGTGGTGTGATTAGAATTCCTAGGCTAGATGCCCCTAGGATTAAGTTTGGATTGTGTGAATGGTTGGTGCTTATATGCATAATTGATCTGTAGTGTGAATTAATGATTGGGTTGAGAATTGTGTGAAATTATGTGTTTGGTGTGTTGAGAATATGATAAATTGGATAATGAGTATTGGTTTGTGGATTATGCAATTAAATTGTGAATTTGGGCCGGAGACCGTGAATTTTGGGTCGGAGGCCAGAAAGAGGTAAGGAAGGTAAGTTGATGTGTGTATTGTGTGATGACACAAGTGATTGGATGAATTTTAGATATTGAATATCTGATTATGATTATGATTATTGATATCTTGATGGTATGATGAATGAGAGATATGCATGTTGTGATATATGCTTGATGAATGATTAAGGTTGATTTGTGGGTGAAACCATGTGATGGTGAGTATGATATTGATTATGTATAATGATGGTTGATAGAAAATGGTGGTGTTGGCAATTGGCATGAGGAAGAGTATATGATATGTAAATGTGTTTGAGTTTGAGCCCTTGGGTGAAGTGGGTTAAAATGATGGAATAGTATTTTTGTGAATTGTGGTAAAGTGTTAATGTATGAGTTAAGGTGTCTTAATGTTGATTTTGGTATATTTTGATTGATTTCAAAAAGGGTTGAAATTGGCATGTTTTGGTTGATTTTTGAAAAGGGTTGAGAATGACTTATTTTGAAATTGGCACTTTGTGGTTTTGTATGAAAAGATGGTTTTTGGGCATACTTTGATGGGATATAACCTGGACTTCAGATCCACTTTTTGTGCCAAACTTATTTAGGAATGAAATTGGATCCGGGATGTTCATTCCGTTCGAAGAACGGGCAAAAAAATGATTTAAAATGAAGAAGTTATGTCTGTTGAAAGATTGGGGGTTTAATCTGTGAATTATGCAGCTTTTAACTTAGAAAATATTTTTAGCAGAATGCCTCCCACGCGTAGGCGTTGTTGACGCGTACGCGTCAATTTTCAAGGAGGCACCATCCACGCGTGCGCGTGGTGCACGCGTACGCGTCGATTCGCTGCATCCAATGCCTAGCCATTTTTCTTGAGAGTTGTGCCAGAGTTGTGCCAGTTTTGTGCGTGGGGCACAAACGCACCCACGTATACGCGTGACTGACATGTGCGGATTATTTGGCTGTTTCTCCATCCATGCGTGTGCTTGGGCGACGCATACGCGTCGATGAACTTTGTGGCCATCCACGCATGCGCGTGGAGGATGCGTATGCGTGACCCTGTTTTGATTTCAAAGTTGATTTTTAAGTCTTTAAGGCCGAATTCCAGGCTCCTAAGTCTCCAATCTCACCCTTTATGTCCTCAATACTTATACTATGCATAGTAATAAAAAGAAGCTAGGGTATGTGGTAGCTTTTGGATGAACAAAAGTAAGAATCAATGATGAATGATGATTAATGATGATTGTATGAATTATTGAGGGTGATGGTGCAAGTGTTGTGTATGTCATGAGCCGGATGGCTATGATGAGCATTGAATTATGACTGAGTATGTATATGTAGATGATTAATGTGTTAAATAAACAATGACAAAAAATGTCGAATGTGACGTGTGACCCTGGGTAGTAGGCAGTAGTGTTGTCCACTTGCTCCGGGTATGAGACGGGAAAGGATGATTATGATAAATGAGTTTAATTATGGAGTTTTGAATGAATGTATTTGTGATACCTAGGTAGTAGCGAGGGTTGTGGTTCGTCCCACTTGTTCCGGGTCTTTGTTTGAGAATTGATATTAATGAAGGGTGATTATGAATAAATGTGTATTTGTGATACCTGGGTAGTAGTAAGGGTGGTGGTTCGTCCCGCTTGCTCCAGGTTGATGTTTGAGATTTGATAACAATGATGATTGATTCTGAACTGAATAAATGTATGTTTTGAGGTCCTGGGCAGTAGCAAGGGTTGTGGTTCGTCCCACTTGCTCCAGATCCGAGATTGTGACACCTGGGTAGTAGTGGCAGTAGTGGTTATTCCACTCGCTCCAGGTTGAGTTTTTAAACACCCGTCTGGGTAGTAGCCACAGTAATGGTTATTCCACTGGCTCTGGGTTGAGCGGGTAGTAGCAAGGGGGTTGTAGCTCAAACCTACTTGCTCCGTAATGTGTGTTTCTGTCAAATGGTTAGCTACTAGGACGTGTCGGGTTGTCTATATAACCGACAGATGATATCATCAGCCATAGGGCAGGCATTCATCATTTGCATATGTTTGAATTTTGGATTGCTATATCATATATGCTATATTACCTAATTATGTGCTACTTGCTCTACTTGTACTTTAATTGTGCATTACTTGTCTGTATTGCTTGTGTTTGTACAACTGAGAGGTCCCTCATGCTGGTGTCAGTGGACGTTGAAGGCTGTGCTTGATGAGATGAGCTGATGATGTACTTGAATAATGACGATGATTGTTGGATGAGATGAATTTGAGCTCCCTGAGTAGACGCAGTGAAGTGATTTCACTTGCTCTAGGTGAGGATATGATGAATTGATATAGAATTGTTGAGACAGAATAACTGGTGATGGTTTTGTCTTATGATTCTGATTCTGATTCGTTGGAGAGTTAGAAAGTTGAGGAGCACGAGGAAGATGAATTAGATTTAGCCTTCCCTTATGACAGTTGCATATTCATGGATTAGCGAGAACATAGGGTGAATGCTTGGTGGAAAGAAGTTTAGGATGCTTAGTGAGTTCTTGTTGCAAAGCACTGTATTTATTTGGCACTTTTACCATACTGGGAACCCATAGGCCCGGGGTTCTCATTCCATTTATATCTCTTATTTTTCAAATATAGGTACAGGTGCTCAGAGGTGAGCTGTGGTTCGTCTGAGAGACGGTGAAGATCTTTATTTTCTCTACTTTATGTTTTGCTTAGAATCTCTCCACCTTTATTTTGAAGAACTATATTATGTAGAACTCTTTGAATTTGCCTATAGAGGCTCTTATGTTTCTTTGGGAGAGATTAGGAGGCTCTGTTGTCAATTACTTTCATACTGTACCCTAGCCGACCTAAACTTCGCGGGTCTCGACTAGTGGCTATTTACTTATGTTAGATATATATATCTATCTTTTGTCTATCTCTTAATCTCCTTTATGCCTTTATCCGTATATCGCTTTTCGACTTCACGGTTTATCTTTTGTCGAAACATGAGTGATACGTCTTCACGATTTTATTTTACTCTTTTCAGGCTCCTTGATTAATACTCCTTTTAATTATACTTATATTTATATATTAAAGATCCACCTGAGAGTCGTACCACCGTAATATCATTGACTCATGACTCGAGCATAAGGATTTGAATATTAGGGTGTTATAATTATTGTATCAGAGTAGTTCATTCTTGTGAGCCTTAGGGATGAAACTGCTTATGCTTAAGTGCATACTCTGAGTCTGTGCCTGTGCTAGTTAGGATATCTGACCGATACATCTAGCATGAAGTCCATGAGTGTACCTTTAGTAATTTGAAGCACTTAACTTGAGATATTGAGTCTAATCACCTCAGTATCGCTTGTCTAGTGTGGACAAGACCAGAAGGGTGTCTCATGGACATGAATGAAATAATCGAAAAGAAGAATTCCCAAGAACGAACCGGTGAGAAAACACTGTGATAGAAATCTTGGCAGTGGTATATATAAGAATGGTGTGTTGATTTTGGATTGATGAGTGAAACATTTAAAGCTGGACAGTTTCTTGAACGATTTGTTTAAGTAGGTTTGAGTTTATTGGAATCTGATGAGTTAAAGTAGAAAGGGCTTGTAATTGACATTGGAATATTTGGATTCAAATGGGAATGAAAGTTTGTGAAATTGAACACTCGTGTAGGAATTGAGAAATGAATACTTATCAGAAGACTTATACTATAGGCCTCGAATGATTAGGATGTAAAGTGGAATAACATTGGGTAGATGGCGAACAGTTAAGTGTGAAGGTAGGTAGAGTATAAAATGGGCTTGGACTTGGCTGAGTTTGATAGATCGGCATGTGCATGTAGTTATGATGGATGGGATTCATCGGATGCTTAGCATGTAAGGCCCTGGCATTATGCTTAAGGAAGAATGAGAGCAAAGTTGCTGAAGAGTGTATGAAAAAGGTGGCTGCAGAGAAGGGAAGTCATAGAGAGCACAACCAAGGATACACACAACACTTTCTCCAAGGACGAATAACTTTGCAATGAATGAGGAGTCCCAAAGAAACGGTAAGGAAAAATAGACAGCGGCTGTTTCAGATGTTTAGAGCTGTCAGAAATGTGAAAGTCATCACCCAAATAGGTCGTGCCGATTGGGGTTAGGTATGTGCTACAAGTGTGGGAGATCAGGGCATATGCTTTGGAATTGTCCCTACAGAGAAGGTTAGGGTGCAACTGAATTTGATTCTCATACCCGAGGTAATTGTAAATTAACAGTTGGATTTCTGACTTCTTGCATATCATTTATATGTAATATTCGTTCGTGATGAATGACAAGTGTTGATAATCGTAGAGTCCAAGTCGACGATTAGTCGAGGGCCATTAGTTGCTGAGACGGAGCGATATTTAGTTAACTTAGAAGAGTAGCTAGACTCTTAGAGGTTAAGAATAAGAGTGACACAGCAGAAATGAGTTGGATTATATCTAAGAGATCGGAAGTTTTGAGAACTGTACGAAGTTATTATTCGAAACCCAGTGACAGTGAACTGCAAAAAGAGAGAATAGAGCTGATTCAGCCTTTACTTGCCCAACGTTTGAGGGGCGAGTGAAGACGAGACCAAATCCCTATACGAGAGGTTTTTTTTAAGACAATTTCCGAAGGAACAACAACAATAATCACCAAGGGAGGAGGTATGAAAAGCAACCTCAGAATAAATTGACTTATATGTGATGTGAAAGCTATCATTCGGGAACTCCGTGTCGAGTTGGATTGAGACCTTGCTATAGTTGTAGAGGGGCTGGACACATGTCCTGGAACTGTCCCGAGAAGGTCAACCAGAATACTTCCAAGGGCCAACAACAAGGTTGTGTGTTCACTACGACGACGGGTGATATCGTTAGATCCGACGGTTTGGGAATAGGTAAGTGAAAGGTCGGTAACAACGTGTTAAAAGTACGATTAAGTTGGTATTTGGTTTTGGCTATCATAGCTAGAAATCTAGTGAATGCCAGTCATGCTAAGTTGTTGTTTAGTACTTGAGAAAATAAGTGATAGGACTAATACTAGATGAGAAATCAAAGTGGCATAGCGGAAGCTTGCTAAAGCGTTAGCATAGTATGGTAATAATAAGAAAAAGTGGAGTATGATTAGAAATGCTTTATGCTTTTAGTACATAAAAGGTTAGTGAGCTTATGCAGATAATGATTCTAGATAATTGGAAATTAATTGCGGCTGTGAGCCTTGATGGTTCTGAAACGGATGAAAAAATTATCATTGATGTGTAATCGGATTTAAATGATGAGTGAGTGCAAGTTTCCGTGTTTAAGAGACGAGTGCTATGATATTTGGTCATGGTGACCTTGGATTTAGATTGAGATTTATAATGATTGGTTTTGAAAGACGGATGTGAAAAACCATTAAATTGAAATGCCGATGTGGTACTGAGATTGGTTTGAGGGAACCCGTGATAGGTGGTAAACTCCAGTTTTTAAGGAAGTGCTGTCGAAATTCTCCTAAGAATTTGAAAGAGTATTGGTTATGGTTTTAAAAATGATTTTTGATTTGGGTAACTCTAACAAAAGAGATGTGTCTCGAATGCTTTTATAGATTATTAAAGGAAAGCGGATTCTTATGATTTTGTCAGCTTGTTATTTCAAACTCATTTGATTTCTAAAAATGAAAAGAGTTTTGATTAATGAGTTAAAGGCTTTAAAACAGCAAATTATATAGAAATTCGAGTGTTTAGGAATAAGAAAGTAAGTTTGGAGGTTATGCTTGGAGTTGAGCTGTGATTAGTAGTAATTGGCTTGGCAGAGAGAGAGGATAGTGATGGAGTATGATTAAGGTATGGTGAGAATTTTTGGTTAATTGTAGTAATGTAAGATGATGACTATGATTAAGGATGATGGTAATACTATTGTGACATGATTTGAGATTTAATAAGATGTAAGTTGATGAGATGACGAAAGTAACGAACGAGACTGTCAGTCGGCGTCAGACAATTGATCGAGAATCTCGGATATAGAGGGATCAAAGCGCGGCAATGGAAGCGCGCAAAGTAAAAAGACGTTGGAACTACTATGTGTTGGATATAAAGATGGACTACGCTCACGTACTCGTAGTGATGGATGGAATTTTCGAGGGCAAAAATTTCTGTTAGGGGGGTAGACTGTAAAACCCGGTCTAACCATAATTAATTAAATAATGAATTAAATAGGAGCGAATATGGTTAGAAGATTTGGCAATTGGAATTTGATAATTTAAATATAATATTTGGATTCAGTGAATTTTTTTGAGTCAAAAAACATAGTTTTTTTGCATAAAATCGCGCACTGAAATTTTGACCGGCAGTACCAGCTGAGATATGTCTGGTATTGCAGCTGAGAAAATTGATTATAAGTAAATAAGGTTAAGAAATGAGGAATTATAATTAGGGAAGGTAGAAATATTTAAAGTGCGATTTAGGGCGCTAATCTTAAAGGTTTTGGCCGAAAATTGGGCCAACGGACAAAAATAAGTGAATCGGGCCTAAGTAGACCCAAGACCCAACATATATAAATATTATTTATGAGCATTTAAGTTCATTTTGCCCTAAACAAGGGGTGTTGTGCGCTGAATTGAGAAGAGAGAAGAGAAGAGAGAAAACCTAACTCTCTTTGATCTTCAAACCACCATAACTTGAGCTACGGAGCTCCGATTGATGAGCCGTTTGCAGCCACGCATCACTCTTCTCATCATCTACAATTCTATCTAAGTTTTGTAGTGAGTAATCTACTGTCCTCTGCCCAGTTTTTATTTTCCTCTTTAAATTTGAATTTGGTTTGGATTTTGAGGAAACCTTGTGATTTTGGTTGTTTAGGAGTGCTCTAGTATGAGCCATGGGTGACATTCATCATAAACTTTAGTGGGTTAAGGTAAAATGTGCTCAAACCCTTGTGATTTATCAATTTTATGAACCCTAGGTTAATGTATATATGTGAAATTGGTTATGTTAGTGTATTTGGTGATTTTTGTGTACAATTGGGGGATTGGTGTTGCTTGAGGAGCTTTGGTGAGGTTTGGAGCTAAGGTTGGTGGAGACTTCCAAAGAAGAGGTTCAATTGGTTTGGCTACAAGAGGTACAGTTTAAGTTTCATTTAAGTACCGTGTGGTGTGATTAGAATTCTAGGCTAGATGCCCCTAGGATTAAGTTTGGATTGTGTGAATAGTTGGTGCTAATATGCATAATTGATATGTAGTGTGAATTAATGTGGGTTAAGAATTTTGTGAAATTGTGTGTTTGGTGTGTTGAGAATATTATGAATTGGATAATGAGTATTGGTTTGTGGATTATGCAATTAAATTGTGAATTTGGGCTGGAGATTAAATTGTTATGACACAAGTGATTGGATGAATTTTAGATATTGAATATGTGATTATGATTATTGAGTCTTGATGGTATGATGCATGAGAGATATGCATGTTGTGACATATGCTTGATGAATGATTAAGGTTGATTTGTGGGTGAAACCATGTGATGGTGAGTATGATATTGATTATGTATAATGATGGATGATGAAAAATGATGGTGTTGGAAATTAGCATGAGGAAGAGTATATGATATGTAAATGTGTTTGAGTTTGAGCCCTTGGGTGAAGTGGGTTAAAATGATGGAATGGTATTTTTGTGAATTGTGGTAAAGTGTTAATATATAAGTTGAGGAGGCTTGATGTTGATTTTGGTATATTTTGATTGATTTCAAAAAGTGTTGAAATTGGCATGTTTTGGTTGATTTTTGAAAAGGGTTGAAAATGGCTTATTTTGAAATTGGCACTTTATAGTTTTGTATGAAAAGATGGTTTTTGGGCATACTTTGACGGGACATAACTTGGACTCCGGTCCCCTTTTTGTGCCAAACTTATTTAGGAATAAAATTAGATTTGGGATGTTCATGCCGTTCGAAGAACGGGCAAAAAAATGATTTAAAATGAAGAAGTTATGTCCTTTGGAAGATTGGGGGTTTAATCTTTGAATTCTGCAGCTTTTAACTTAGAAAATATTTTTAGCAGAATGCCTCCCACGCATAGGCGTGCTTGACGCGTACACGTCGTTTTTCAAGGAAGCACCATCCACGCGTGCGCGTGGTGCGCGCGCGCGCGTCGATGCGTTTCACCCAATGCCCAGCCATTTTTCCCGAGAGTTGTGCCCGAATTGTACCAGTTTTGTGCGTGGGGTACAAACGCACCCACGCGTACGCGTGACTGACGTGTGCGCATCATTTGGCTGTTTCTCCATCCACGTGTGTGCGTGGGCGATGCATACGTGTCGATGAACTTTGTGGCCATCCACGCGTACGCGTGGAGGATGCGTACGCGTGACCCTGTTTTCATCCCAAAATTGATTTTTGAGTTTTTAAGGTCAAATTTCGGACTCCTAAGTCTCCAATATCACCCTTTATGTCCTCAATACTTATAGTATGCCTAGTAATGAAAAGAAGTTAGGGCATGTTGTAACTTGTGGATGAAGAAAAGTGAGAATCAATGATGAATGATGATTAATGGTGATTGTATGAATTATTGAGGGTGATGGTGCAAGTGTTGTGTATGTCATGAGTCGGATAGCTGTAATGAGCATTGAATTATGGCTGAGTATGTATATGTAGATGATTAATGTGTTAAATGAATAATGATAAAAAATGTTGAATGTGATATGTGACCCCGGGTAGTAGGTAGTGGCATTGTCTACTTGCTCCGGGTATGAGACGAAAAAGGATGATTATGATAAATGAGTTTAATTATGGAGTTTTGAATGAATGTATTTGTGATACCTGGGTAGTAGCGAGGGTTGTGGTTCGTCCCGCTTGCTCCGGGTCTTTGTCTGAGAATTAATATTAATGAAGGGTGATTTTGAATAAATGTGTATTTGTGATACCTGGGTAGTAGCAAGGGTGGTGGTTCGTCCCGCTTGCTCCAGGTTAATGTTTGAGATTTGATTACAATGATGATTGATTCTGAACTGAATGATTGTATGTTTTGAAATCCTGGGTAGTAGCAAGGGTTGTGGTTCGTCCTACTTGCTTCAAATCAGAGATTGTGACGCCTGGGTAGTAGCGGCAGTAATGGTTATTCCACTTGCTCTAGGTTGAGCTTTTAAATACCTGCCTGGGTAGTAGCCGCAGTAGTGGTTATTCCACTAGCTTTGAGTTGAGCGGGTAGTAGCAAGGGGGTTGTAGCTCAAACCTACTTGCTCCGCAATGGGTGTTTCTGTTTAATGGTTAGCTACCAGGACGTGTCGGGTTGTTTATATAACTGACAGATGATATCATTAGCCATAGGGCATGCATTCATCATTTGTATATGTTTGAATTGTTTGGGTTTGCCTACTTGTTTTGGATTGCTATATCATATATGCTATATTACCTAATTATGTGTTACTTGCTCTACTTGTACTTTAATTGTGCATTACTTGTCTGTATTACTTGTGTTTATACAACTGAGAGGTCCCTCATGCTGGTGTCGGTGGACGTTGAGGGCTATGCTTGATGAGATGAGCTGATGATGTACTTGAATAATGACGATAATTGTTGGATGAGATGAATTTGAGCTCTCTGGGTAGATGCAGTGAAGTGATTTCACTTGCTCCAGGTGAGGATATGATGTATTGATATAGAATTGCTGAGACAGAATAACTGGTGATGGTTTTGTCTTATGATTCTGATTCTGATTCGTTGGAGAGTTAGAAAGTTGAGGAGCACGAGAAAGATGAATTAGATTTAGCCTTCCCTTATGACAGTTGCCTATTCATGAATTAGTGAGAACATAGGGTGAATGCTTGATGGAAAGAAGTTTAGGATGCTTAGTGAGTTCTTGTTGCAGTGCACTGTATTTATTTGGCACTTTTACCGTACCAAAAACCCATGGGCCCGGAGTTCTCATTCCGTATATATCTCTTGTTTTTCAGATACATGTCCAGGTGCTCAGAGGTGAGCTGTGGTTCGTCTGAAAGACGGCAAAGATCTTTATTTTCTCTACTTTATGTTTTGTTTAGAATCTCTCCATCTTTATTTTGAAGAACTATATTATGTATTGAACTCTTTGAATTTGCCTATTGAGGCTCTTATGTTTCTTTGGGAGAGATTAGGAGGCTCTGTTGTCAATTACTTTCATACTGTATCCTAGTTTTTCGACTTCACGGATTATCTTTTGTTGTCGAAACGTGAGTGATACGTCTTCGCGATTTTATTTTACTCTTTTCAGGCTCCTTGATTAATACTCCTTTCAATTATACTTATATTTATATATTAAAGATCCACCTGAGAATCGTACCACCGTAATATCATTGACTTATGATTCGAGCATAAGGATTTGAATATTAGGATGTTACATTCTAAACTTGTGTGATATACTACTCTGAGCTAAAAATTTAACAAAGAATTGTGAGAGATATTCTCTTCTCATATAAGATTACAAAGCTTTGATGTGAAGGCTAGCATGATTTTCAATTTGATTTTTGAATTATACAAAAGCTTGAAAAATCTGAGACTTAAAATGCAAGAGAATAAAAGTGTATCTTATATAGTTATATAGGCATCCATAAAAGAAATAAAATAACTAAAAAATGATGAGATAAGGTTGAAGATGGACCAAAACATCAATATAGATAATTTCAAGAGGCATATTAAATTATTAATCATCCCTAACAAAAAGTAATGTATGCATTTTAGCCATACAAAAATATTTACTGTCTTGGTTGCAAGGTGTTCTAACCTATCATACCAAAGAGAAAAAGAAGATCATTTTACACTGAATACTCGAGGATCAGATGAAAAAGAAGAATAAAAAACTAAAGAATTATAGTGTATAGGTAAAACAGATAAAACAATCTTTACAGAATTACTTTTAACACAAGAAAAGTCAACAGATATCAAAGAATCACAATTAGCATCATGGAATTTAACTATAATTACATGTTGAAATTGGTACACTCCATTCTTAAGCTTTTCTCTGATCACAATATAATGAGCGTCCTCAAATTTAACATAACAATAATAGTTAACATAGAACTCAAAAAACCAGTTATTATCCTCAACAAGTTTTTGTACACTAATGAGATGTTTTAGGTGCATAAATAAGATTTTTAAGCAAGAATTTTTTATGAATTATCAAGAGAAACAAGACCATGACTTATACGAAAGATACGAGTATCTATTCCATTACCTAGTAAAACTTGATCTAATTCAATAAGTTCAGAAGTAGTGAGAAGTGAGACTCAATAAGTACATTAATTAACTTTTATTTCTAAAATATTAATATTTTAACATGTCTTCTAACTAAATAAAAATATCCTAATATGACAACTAATTAATTAAATTAAAATAATCTAAAATATTAATATTCTAATGTCTTTAATTAACTAAATCAAAATCTCCTAACATGTCAACTAATTAATTGAATTAAAATAATCTAAAATGTTTTTTAAATAAATTAAATTTAATATTCTACTATATACATGCAATTTAACTAAAATTATCTAAATAATTTAATAATCCCCACATATAGTAAAAAAAATTGGAAGACAAACTAACTTCAAAATCGCATATCTAATGCATCGGTTAGGTGCAACATCACATTCAAACGGGTGATGTCTCTTAAGCGCACGTATTATCGGCATGTTATATGCTTTGAAAACTTGAGAGAATTTAAAAAATGTGCAAAGAAACTCTCTAACATTTTTCAAAATGTTTCCAAATGCCAAAAACATCTTATTTGCACTCTATATATAGGCACAATTATGCTGATCTTGGATGCTGAGAGTAGAAAAATCTTCTACCATATTTTGGATGTTCGCCACTCGAATAGTGTTTATTATATATCTTGAATGCATTTGGGTTATGTTAAAAAATGATCGTTACTTATCACGAGTACATATTATTCGAGATATAGCTTATTAGCATGGAATCTCAATGTATCTTAGATATGACACATTATATATAATAATAAATATCTTATACGTTGCATAATTATGTAAATAAATATTTAATTGATTTAAATAAAAAAATCTAATTAATTATGACTCTTAAAATGGAGGTAGTTTCTTTTTGTTAATTATTAAATATTAAATATTTAGAGGATCGATTCTACTTACCATACTTATTAACCAGGCTAATTATGATGATAAGGCAACAAAGTCAGATTAATCTTATTTAGGTGATGTCGATTGCAAATTACCATGCATAATGTGATCGTAGGGTTATAACTAGCTTATAGGAGAAACAAGTGTAATCACCCTTGCGTGATAAGATTGAAATTATAATTTTAAATTATTTTTTAAAATTAATTTAAACTATAATAATTTGATTAATAAAAAAATCCGGTATATATTGTTTGTTTTTTTTAAATTTAGTATTAATTGGATTACCTCTAAAATAATTATTAATCGATTTTAATAATTTACTTTCTTCAATAAATCAAACATATATACTGAATGTGATCATAAATAATATAGTACTAGTTAAATCTACCAATAAATATATTGACTATTATCACACTCTAAAACAAATTAAATATAAAGGCTATTAGCACTCACTTATAAATCTATAAAATCGCACTGTCTTTAATTTGTGCAAGGATTTATTTATTAAATAAACTTAAAATCTAAACAAAAAATATTTATAAAATGGACCTAGCATCACTTGAAAGAATCATGGAAAATAATCAACTTACCTTATCATCCATAAGAACCATTTCTATATAAGTTGTGTTGTTCTTGTCAAATTTGGATGAGACTTTTCATAACCTTATAATTTTTGTCTTTATTTTTCAAATTTTTTCATTACATAATCTATCATAGGTAATACTGTTGATAGAATTGTAGTTAGTATCCATTAGGTATAAAAAATAATAAACAGAAGAAATTCTATGTCTGAGGTATGAATTTTCTAGATGATAAATAATTGTAACAATTCACTATTAATCCTTATATATATACACACACTAATTATACACGGTAATAGTTAACAAATATTTTCAATGGAGATACTTACTAAATATATATGTTATCGACATTAATTATATGCTAATATTTTTAGGAAAGAGCTAAAAGATGAGATATATAAATATATATAATATTATTGCTATATAGGAAGCATACATAAATTGCTACATTTTTTTATTATATTATACAACTTAAAATTATACTATCATGTTATTATTAATCCTAGATACTTGCTATAATTATATCAAATTTAATTATGAATCTAAATAAATAAAATAGATAACATTCAATATTATTTTTTTCTTTTTTACATTCAATATTACTATAAATATAAAAAGTAAAATAATTAATGAAAAAATATGAGCAGAAAATAAAATATATTAATTAAAATTCAATTTGTTATCTAATTAATCTTATGTCCATACGATATAACTTTACAAAAATGTTATGAATCACAACCTTTTTTATTCTACAAAAAAAATACTATATGTAGCCTTTAGTAGTACAAAAAATAATTATAAAAACTAATTATTGATATTGATATTAATCATAATTGATTATTAATACTCTAATTTTTTAAAATATATTTTACTTTTTTAAAATATAATGCATGTACCGAGTAGATTTTATTATTATTATTATTATTATTATTATTATTATTATTATTATTATTATTATTATTATTATTATTATTATCCACTAATTGATATCAAATTAAATGGTCACTATTAATGTGTGCATCAATTATCTCTTAATAAAATTATTGCACTTGAATGAGAATTAGAACTATATCAATTGATATAATTAGAATGATTAAAAATATCGATGATTTATAAGTAGTTTAATAACTCATTAAATATTAATTTGATATAATTATAATGAAGATATTTTCTTAAATTAATATAATCATGCATTATTCATGAGCTAATTGTAATATAATTAGAATAAATTTATTTAAGAAAAAAAATTCATGTATAATTTTCAGAAATTATAATAATTTTTTATTTATATATACGTATATATTAATTTTGTTAAATAATTATATATATATATATATAAATAATTATATACATATACATAAATAAAAAATATATGAATTATATTTTGTTAAACTCCATGTTACCAGCTATTAAAAATATTTAAATCACATGTATTAATTTTTTTTGTTATAATTATTTCGTTTTATATATATGATTATTTTTTATTGTACAATCGTGCAATAATATTTTCTATAATATTATTGCTATATATGAAGCAGCTTTATATTATTATAATTATGTCAAATTTAATTATGACCGTAAATAAATAAAATAGGAAACAATCAAAACTAATTTTTTTTATAGTCAAAATTTATTGTAAATATAAAAAATAAAATCACTAATGATTAAACATTTGAGTAGAAAATAAAAATTCATAAGCTAAATTCAATTTGTTAACTAATTAATTTTATATCCATATAATATTATTATTATTATTATTATATATTGATTAAAACTGTGAATACGTACTAATAAAATTATTACATACGAATAAGAATTAGAACTATATCAATTATATCAATTATATAAATTCAAAATTATTATTATTATTATTATTATTATTATTATTATTATTATTATTATTATTATTATTATTATTATTATTATTATTATTATTATTATTATTATTGAGTAATGATGATAATTCATGTGATAATGAATATTACCTATAAAATATCTAAAATTAAATAATATTCAAGTATAATTATGTGACAATTATAATTCAAAAATTACTGTATATGAAGTCACGTGAATTATTATTATAATTGATATAATAATTGCTATAATTGCTACATATTTTCAATCTTATCGGTTGTATCAATTTAACTATATCAATTATATTTAAATTAGTAGTCAATTATTTTTATGAAAATTTTTGCTATAATTAGGTTATACTTATGAGATTATCTTGTATTTGTAACACCCTACCATACAGAGTCTTATGCTTAAGTCATAATTCAGAGATGGCAAGGTATTACGACCTCTAAAATAAAAATTTAGTACGTATAGTAGTATGAATAATTGATTATAACTAGGAGCCTTTGTAGAAAAAAGGGGTAAACAAAAACCGCAACCTTAACGCGCAACACTCCGATCGATACGTAACGAACAAGGATAACCAACGCGAAATTATATATAAACAGAGGAGTGTCAAAAACAGGAATATCAAGACTCAAAATCCGGCTGCGAAGATAACCGGTCCGAGCACAACAATATATACATATGATAAAATAAGGAAAACCCCAAAGGAAACCCAAAGGGACACAAATACATAAAACCTATTCTCCAAAATCTCCCACAAGAGGAGTCATCACAGTTTGTATTATTTAATGGAGATAAAAGTATCTAGCAAAACATATAAACCAAAATCATAGCCCCCAAGAACAAGGAATCTTCGCAATCTAGAAGTCTCCAGCATGCATCAACGGGAAACCTCACGTCCTGCATCTGAAAACCACAAAATCCGCATGGGTGAGAACCAGAGGTTCCCAGCAGGTAACAGCTTCCACATATATAATACATAATAATGGAGGAAAGCCAAAGGCAATCCTAGGACTTCCTCCAATTAATATCAAAGCTTACAAACAAGCTAAACCATATAAGGGTATCTGACTAAAGATTCTTCAGTCTAACTAATACTTCCCTTTCCAATTCCTTCAGACCTCCCAACCACCAGCAGGATGTAATATAGCAAACACAGTTATATCAAACAAGGAATATACAAATAGGAGCAAGTAAGACATTTAGACAATTAGCAAGTTATATGCAGTCAAATAGGCAATCTCAAACAATTCATATAGTATGCATATGATGAATGCCTGTCCCTAGTGGCTGATGATATCATCTGTCGGTTATAGAGCCAACCCGACAAGTCCTGGTAGCTAACCATTGGACTGTCCCTCTGTCATGCATCCCCAACTCGAGTTGTACTCGTCATAAACTTGATCATAATCATGATCTATATCCATCACCCTCACTGGTGAATATATACGGGGGCGAGCTCATCCGGGTCTTTCACAGTGCCCGGCCACACTTATGACATAGGGTCAAAAGAGTATCAAGTCTCAACCTGGAGCACGTGGTGGCTAGCCACTGCTACTACCCAGGGAAACTCGTAACTCCGATAGTGGAAGTGCAAATCACAATTATCAATAATTCAGCATAAACATGCATGAATTCTCATCCATGGATCAACATCCATATCAGCCATCCGGCTCACGGTTAAATCCATAACCAGCCAATTCACAAACAATTACGGCCCTTCGGCCAATGGCATAACAAGCACTTCCACCACCATCCTCCACATCTCACATAATCATCAATGATCCTCATTGATTATTCATTTTCCCTTGCTTCACTCGCAAGTTACCACATCCACTAGCTCCTTCTCTCATAGCTAGACATATCATAATGATTTAAGATATAAGTGGTGAGATCGGATGCTTAGAAGTATGAGATTTGGCTTTTAAAAACTCAAAAATCAACTTTGGGATGAAAATAGGGCCACGCGCACGCGCACTCCACGCGCACGCGTGGGCGGCCTCCAAAAACTTATCGACGCGCAAGCGTCATGCACGCTAACGCGTGGATTAAAAACATGCCAATCGACGCGTAAGCGTCAACCACGCGTACGCGTGGGTGTTCTCGTGCCCCAGGCACAACACTGGCACAGTTCTGGCATAAGTCTCTGGAAAATGGCTGGGCATTGGGTGCAGCACAATCGGCACGCCCGCGCACATCACGCGTACGCGTGGATGGCACTTTTCGGAAGATCGGCGCGCACGCGCCAGGTGCGCCTACGCGCAAGGGGTGATTCTGCTAAAATTTTTCTAAGTTAAAAGCTGCAGAATTCACAGATTTTCACCCCAATCTTCCAACGGACATAACTTCCTCATTTTAAATCGTTTTTCACCCGTTCTTCGAACGGCATGGACATCCCGGATCCAATTTCATTTCTAAACAGATTTGGTACAAAACGGGGATCCGTAGTCCAAGTTATGTCCCGTCAAAGTATGCCCAAAAACCATATTTTCATACAAAACCACAATATGCCATTTTCAAAACAAACCATTTTCAACTCTTTCCAAAATCAATCAAAACATGTCAATTTCATCCCTTTTCTTTGAAATCAATCAAAATGTATCAAATTCAACATCAAGCCTCCTCAACTCACACATTGACACATTACCACGATATACAAAATCACTACCTCATCATTTTACCCCACTTCTCCCAAGTGGCTCAAATTCAAACATATTGACATATCATATACTATTCCTCATGCCAATTATCAACAACACCAATTCCAATAAATTATTATGGTACACAATCAACATCATACTCACCATCAACATGGTTCAACCCACAATTCAACCATAACCAATTATCAAGCATATATCACAACATGCATACTTCTCATACACCATACCATTAAGGCATCAATAATCATCGTCACATATATGACCACATCATATATCTCAATCATTCAACAACATCAACCATTCAATGCCTATCTTAGGGCCTCTAGCCTAAGTATTTCCTACCACATTACATATTAGATACGGGAAACCGAAACCATACCTTAGCCGATTTTCCCAAGCTCACCCGGAGCACTTCCAAACCACTTATCCACAAGTTCTCAAGGCCTCAACACCTCCAAGAACAGATTTTGCACCACCAAACCCTTTCCAAGCTTTTCAAAGTCACCAATCAAGCTCCAATATTCACATATACACAACCTAAGCCACAACCATCATACCCATACACAACATCTCAAAACCCAAACATCATAAAATCACAAAATTACACTAGGGTCAAGAACCTTACCTCACCCAAGGTCCAAGGAGACAAGATTAACCTTCTCCTTCAAGAGTGTTGGGTCCTATAACATCAAAGAACCCAAAATCTCAACATTTTACCCATGAAACTCGAAAATAGGGGCTGAGATTTCGAACAGAAACTTGTGGCTTACCTCAAGATTGATGGTATGGGTTTTGTAGAGCTCTCCGCGGTGAACGCGTGGCCGCAAACGGGGCGGCAATCGGAGCTCTAGATCAAAAGTTATGGTGATTTGAAGATCAAGTGAGAGAAGGAAGTTGAGAGAGTGTTCTTCCTCCCCTTCTCTCTAAATTCAGCGTGTTTTGGTGTGTAATGAGGAGAGAGAGTGCTGAAAACTAGGGTTTTGGTTAAGTTATGTTGGGCCAAGGGCCCACTTTGGGTCCGGTTGGCCCGGTTTGGCCCGTTCGGTCCAATCTTGGTCCGAATTCTATAAAATTGGTACCGAAATTCTCGTCTCAGTCTCCCCTATCACATTTAGCCATAAAAATCACATTTTAGGCTTTCTAGAATAAATTCTCATTTATGGGTTAATTAGCCGTTAATTAACCGGGTTTTACAGTATTAATCGTTATAATTAATTTAATAAAGATATTTATTAAGTATATATGTTATCTATATTAATTATATGCCAATATTTGTAAGAATGAGTTTAAAAAAGTGATATATAAATATATATAATATTATTGTTATATAAAAAATAGATTTAAATAATATATTAAATATTAATTTGATATAATTATAATAAAAATATTTTTCTAAAATAATATAATCATACATTATTCATGAGTTAATTATAATGAAATTAAATGTATAATATTATTCTATATTATTTATTTACCGTCATGATTTGATTTGATTGTTTTCTAGTTTATTTACTTACATAAATGATTAAAATATATAACATAATTATCGTAATTATTATAATTTTATGATATAATTATAATTAACATATTTTATCATAATTAAATATTAATTTGATATAATTATAATAAAAAATTTTCCTAAAATAATATAATCATACATTATCTATGAGCTAATTATAATACAATTAAAGATATTATTATATCATAATGTCTACTTACTATATTAATATAATATCAAAAGATACATGTTTCATTATTTTTTATAGATAAATCAGTTTTTATTGGCAACTAAATTGTGTTTAGGTCAACGAAAACTATATGTTTAGGTAGAGATTTTTTGTCAAATATAATGAAAATATAAATAAAAAAATAAAGGATAAAAATAAACTTAAATAATATATTTGACACCACTTCATTTTATTAATTATTAAATTATTTAAAAATAGTACATCCATAAAAAATACTCATAATATATAATAAATTGAGGTAACAATTTAAAATTTTTTAATTATAATTTAATTAAATACTAATATTAAAATCAAATTACTTAAACAATATTGAATCTATTCTAGTTCTTAGTCACATATAGTATAGAGTCATTCTCGTAACAATAACCAACTGAAATAACATCGTAAATATCAAAATTTAGAATTCGTGCAAATTCAAACCATCCTCTTGTTAAATAAGCTTCATCATCCGCTATCCATGCAATGCGGCAAGGTATAGAATTGCCACACCGAGAAACTAAACTAACCCTTATTCCTCTCAATGGCATTGCATGCATGCAAAAGAAAGCCGGTAATTTCTGAAAAAAATCACAATATGTTATAAAATTATTCTAATAATGAACAACTTAAAATAAAAAAATTTAAATATATTACCAATCATTGAAATTGCATATCCGAATTTGTCACGAATTTAGCAAAACTGAACTTAAACTAAGGGAATTCAATCTCATTATGTGCTCCACTTCGAAGATTTTTGGACAGACGTAAAAAGCATGGAGGGGATGGAACTTGAACTTGCCCTATAAAGTTCCGTGAATGCAATTCCTCAATAAAAAATCGAGCTCCTCCCAAGAAAGCTAACCTTAACCACATTCCATTAGGCTGGTCATAATAGGTGAGTAGATCCAACCATCCTTCGATAAAGTAGAGATTATTGCCCCTTCTTTGAACGCTTACATCCATGTAGTTGGAACCTGAATCAGTGAAGATAACTCGATGAGTTATTTCATGGATGTGATGCATTGTAAACAATTGTGGTAAAAGACAATCGAACTGGAACATTAGACGATAAGAATAACTTAGAGTAACAACAATTAATAAATTATTAAAAGAATAATATAATAGAATGAGTATATGAAAAATATTATAAAAAATTATAAATTGTACCTTAAAAGGACCAACTTTAATAAAAAACGAAGAATACATTCTTATTCTATGAAATAGTAAAAAAAGAAATACTAAATATAAAATTATGAGCTGACTCTCAAATTTAGATTCATGTACCACAGAAAAATACTATTTATAGACCTTAGTAAAACAAAAATAAATATGTAAATTACTTATTATTAAGACAATTTTTTATTATGTACAGTAATTACGCATTATACTTGATAAGTAGTTTAATAGTGCATTAAATATTGATTTGATATAATTATAATGAAGATATGTTTCTAAATTAGTATAATTATATATTATTCATTAAATATTAATTATAATATAATAATATAATTATAATAAAGGTATTTTTTATAAAATAATTTAGAATAGATGAAAAATTTCATTCGTTTTGGAGGAAAAACGAACTCATGAGAGATCGACACGCCACCCTTATTAGATGGAAGAAAACCTAGTTTTAATATATTAAGTAGATAGATTGCAGAAATAATTCCATTTGGTAACAATAAATTAATAAATATTTTTAAATCATATTTTATATTAATTAATTTTTATTAATTAATAATTATTTAATTTTATTTTTAAAAAAATATAAAATTAGTAATTATTAATTGTAATTGTATTACCTGACTAAAAATTGTTTACCTGTATTGTTTTTTTAAGGAATCCTTTCACCTCCTTTAATTATTGTGAGAGGTTCAGGATAAGTAATTGAGTATCTTGCTTTAGAAAAGAAGGAAAAGAAAAAAAGAAACTAAGGAAATTTATAGCGGCATTAAATATCCACGCAGGTGCCTAGCCGATAGTTAGCTATAGTTTTGAATGTTATTAATAAAATAGGTGGCTATAAAATTTTAGTTTAATTTAAAAATTAAAGTGAAGAAGGAAATACCGAATGGGCATGGCTTCCTGAATATATAAATATTACTTCATATATGATTATTAGTTTTTAAGAAGAAGGAAACCAACTGTATGTGTATTATTGGTAGCTAATTTAATAATGAGATCATGACTAATGTTATTATTAGGGAGTTAACTTTTTAGTCAACATCAGTTAATATTTTTATTATTATTTTATTAATTTAAAATTATAAATTATAAATTCTTAATTTTAAAACTAAATTACATTCTAAACTGTAAATCTTTCAAAAAATAAAAAAATTTTGACATTAAAAAAATTGACGAATGTTAATAACTAACCAAAAGTTGGTTTCTTATTATACTTTCTCTTATAAAAAATATTATCCGTTTTATTTTATCTGCCATTTTGATTTATTTTTTTCTCTTTACAACATCTATAATAATATCTTTTATACAAAATTTATTATTGATGAGTTATAATTATATCCGTAATTTATAAATTTATATTAAAAATTATTCTACCTAACCAAACACTGGCTATTTTACAAGAACTATATATTATTAGTATACAGGGCTTATATCATTGTATGAGAATTAAATTACTTGATGACTTACACGCTTATGTGGTATATATATGTGGATGAATATAGTATATCACTATATCATCTACTATATATAATTATATATAGGTGTATACAAAAATTGTGTGTGTGGGGACGCAAGATTCGCTAGCTGTAATTGCAATAGACTTCACTAGGAACAAGAAAGTCTGTGTTAAGAGTTGAACAAAATTTGTGAGCCCGAAGCCTTTTTCTGTCCCATAAAACACGTTGTATCCAATTTCTCGGATGTTATAAAACAAAAATGTCTGTATCGAATTCTGTTCCCTTTGTCTGGTTTCACCTTTGGAAACTCACAATCCATTTCACCTTTGGTGGCTCTATTCCTCTCAATTTTTTTTAATATTTAAGAAAATAAAATATAATTTTTTATTATTAATTTTATAAATAAAATTAAAAATAAATATAAAAAATAATAAAAAAATAAGATTAAACCATTAATACCATTCAATTTTTTTTTTAGGAAAGAGGAACCACTTTCGATATTATAACTTATGAAAAATTTTAAGTATATAACACTAGTGTTTGAGTAAATAATAATGTTAATATATAGTATATATTTTTTATAATTAAAATTAATGATTAAAATTATTGATGTTTTAAGTACATTTAAAATTTTTTTTATAAGTTATAACTACATCTTATCTTTTTTCTAAGAGAAAGTATAGAGAGCCAATAAAATATTTGTACAATGTGTACAATGGAAGTTTATAGAGTATTAGAGATATAACTATTAGTGTTATATTTTTTCATCAACTTTTGAGATGAGTGGTATCATGACATGGCATTAGAACTCTAGATTCAAAAGATCAAGAGTTCGATCCTTGACGAACCCCAAAATCAGTTTAAGCTTTTGGGATGAGTGGTTTGTGATTTCATGACCTGAGATGTTTATTATCCCTAATACTCGAATGGTTATTCTGAATAGTATGAATGATGTACACTTAGACCATTGGCTCCCTAGCAGTACTCTTTCTCTAACATACAAGTAATACGGTGGCTGTTATAATACTTAAGGTACAAGTTATTTTCGAGTTTTGTGATATTTAAGGTAACTATTTTCAAAAAGTTTAATTCATTTGGCGGCAAAAAATTATTTTGATATAAAAAGATATTTGGAGTTATGACTTAACATGAGATTCGAGGGTGTTATACTCGAATGTGGTAGGAACAAATTTTTTCATCAATTGCGAAAGTGATAAATATAACTGATGATTTAAAACTTTTTTTAACATTTTGACAATGTTTTTTGCTAAGACTGAGATGATTTTTTTTAAAATAAATGTAAATCATTAATTATGAAAAACTTACAAAATTTTTTTCCAATACCGGAAAGTGAGTTATGCATATGGACTTGACCTCATCATCTTCTATACCTTTAAAATTAGGATCAAATTTGCTTTACCTTGTATCCTTCCTTTCTAGTAAGCTTCTTGATCTATCAACTCATTCAAATAAAAAAAAATTATTGATTCCAATACCTACTCAGATCTTGCTGCTTCTCTCTCTTTCTAATCCTAGTTTGACTATGATTTCTAGATTTGATTATTTTGTAGCGTTTTCATGAATATTTTTTATGAGTGTATAATTAGACTAGGAAACAGTTCTATGCTTGTTCTTATTAATTTTTTTATGATATATTTTTTTTTCAATTTTCGGAGAATTGAATTTGTTTATCCTAATCAATCTTATTTTTCGAAGCTATTGAAATTTTTTGAATGTGTACTTGTCTAAGATTATATTTGAAGCTGCTCAACTAGATTATGTTAAAGATAATTTGTGATGTATGCAAGATATATTTGAAGTTGGATAAGTAAAATTACGGAGGAAGCAGTGATGAATTCAACATTGGTGTTGATCTCTACAAGAATGAAGATAATAAATGCAAGTTTTTAAAGATGATTTAATTTCAAAGAAAGATGATCTTGTCGGATAGAAGGATAGGGCTTGAAGTGTTCTAGTTTCTCGCAGTCTATGTGATGTCAGCATCAAGTACTCCCAAGACGTGTGTCACAATAACAGCTTCTTGTGGTTTACGTGATAATAACGTCAGGTATTCGTTCCTTGTGAGAAGCTTTGCGCACTATATACGGGTTCAATTCTTGCGCAGCCCACTCACTTGCACAACATCAAAACCAAACTAATATAAAAATAATTTTTGTCATTTGACATGTGATGAGCGGATAATTTGTACGCTTTTTGGCATTGTTTTTAGTATGTTTTTAGTATGATCTAGTTAGTTTTTAGTATATTTTTATTAGTTTTTAGTTAAAATTCACTTTTCTGGACTTTACTATGAGTTTGTGTGTTTTTCTGTGATTTCAGGTATTTTCTGGCTGAAATTGAGGGACCTGAGCAAAAATCTGATTCAGAGACTAAAAAGGACTGCAGATGCTGTTGGATTCTGACCTCCCTGCACTCGAAGCGGATTTTCTAGAGCTACAGAAGCCCAATTGGCGCGCTCTCAACGGCGTTGGAAAGTAGACATCCTGGGCTTTCCAGCAATATATGATAGTCCATACTTTGCCCAAGATTTGATGGCCCAAACCGGCGTTCAAAGTCACCCTCAGAATTCCCAGCGTTAAACGCCCAAACTGGCACCAAAATGGGAGTTAAACGCCCAAACTGGCACCAAAGCTGGCGTTTAACTCCAAGAGGAGTCTCTACACGAAAATGCTTCATTGCTCAGCCCAAGCACACACCAAGTGGGCCCGGAAGTGGATTTTTATGTCATTTACTCATCTCTGTACACCCTAGGCTACTAGTTTTCTATAAGTAGGACATTATACTATTGTATTTTCATCTTGGTTCTTCTGGTTCCCTCTTTGGGGCCGAAACCAATGATCACACTATCACTTATGTATTTTCAATGGTGGAGTTTCTACACACCATAGATTAAGGTGTGGAGCTCTGCTGTACCTCGAGTATTAATGCAATTACTATTGTTCTTCTATTCAATTCCGCTTGTTCTTGTTCTAAGATATCACTTGTTCTTCAACTTGATGAATGTGATGATCCGTGACACTCATCATCATTCTCACCTATGAACGTGTGACTGACAACCACCTCCGTTCTACCTTAGACTGGGTGAATATCTCTTGGATCCTTTAACCGGAATCTTCGTGGTATAGGCTAGAACTGATGGCGGCATTCAAGAGAATCCGGAAGGTCTAACCTTGTCTGTGGTATTCTGAGTAGGATTCAATGATTGAATGACTGTGACGTGCTTCAAACTCCTGAGGGCGGGGCGTTAGTGACAGACGCAAAAGAATCACTGGATTCTATTCCGGCCTGATCGAGAACCGACAGATGGATAGCCGTGCCGTGACAGGGTGCGTTGAACATTTCCACTAAGAGGATGGGAGGTAGCCACTGACAACGGTGAAACCTTTGCTTAAGCTTGCCATGGAAAGGAGTAAGAAGGATTGGATGAAGACAGTAGGAAAGCAGAGAGACGGAAGGGAAGGCATCTTCATACGCTTATCTGAAATTCCTACCAATGAATTACATAAGTATCTCTATCTTTATCTTTATGTTTTATTCGCATATCACCATACCCATTTGAGTTTGCCTGACTAAGATTTACAAGGTGACCATAGCTTGCTTCATACCAACAATCTCTGTGGGATCGACCCTTACTCGCGTAAGGTTTATTACTTGGACGACCCAGTACACTTGCTGGTTAGTTGTGCGAAGTTGTGTTTATGCCATGGTATTGAGCACCAAGGTTTTGGATTCATTACCGGGGATTATTTGATTTGTGAAAAGTATTGATCACAATTTCGCGCTACCAAGTTTTTGGCGCCGTTGCCGGGGATTGTTGAGTTTGGACAACTGACGGTTCATCTTGTTGCTTAGATTAGGTATTTTTTTTTTCGGAATTCTTGAAGATGAATTCTAGAGTTTCATGGTGATTTGTTGAAGTCTGGCTGGCTGTGAAGCCATGTCTAATTTCATTGGACCGAGGTTTCAACTTATCATCACAAAAGCTTGTTGATTTCTATCAATC
Source organism: Arachis hypogaea (assembly GCF_003086295.3). Classification (NCBI taxonomy): domain Eukaryota; kingdom Viridiplantae; phylum Streptophyta; class Magnoliopsida; order Fabales; family Fabaceae; genus Arachis; species Arachis hypogaea. The sequence continues at coordinate 25,142,620 of NC_092036.1, forward strand.
TTGCTTTTGGAGCAGTGATCTGCTAAGGCTTGGCTGGCCATTGGCCATGTCTAGTGTTTTGGACCGAAGCTTTCCTTGAAAGCTTGGCTGGCTGTGAAGCCATGTCTAATTCCTGGACCGGAGTCTTAGACTAAACACTGCATGATTCCTGGAATTCTCATTAAGAATTTTGATACCTTTATTTTCTTTTTCCACTTAATTTTCGAAAAAAAAAGCACAAAAAAAAATGACAAAATCATAAAATCCAAAAATTTATTGTTTAAGTCTAGTGTCTCATATTAAGTTTGGTGTCAATTGCATGTTTCTGTTCTTCTTGCATTCATGCATGTATCTTAGTAATCTTCAAGTTGTTCTTGATGATTTCTTATTCTGATCTTTGAATTCTCTTGACTTGAGTGTTTATGTGTCTCATATGCATTCTCATTAGTGTCAGTAGTATACAAACTGCTAAGTTTGGTGTCTTGCATGCATTATTATTTGATTTTAGTTGAATTTTGATTATTCCTCATTATTATTAAAAATCCAAAAATATTTTTAATTTGTGTCTTTTCAAGTCAATAATACAGAGAATTGAAGATTCAGAACATACAGCAGAGGAATTGCACAGAAAAAGCTGGGCGTTCAAAACGCCCAGTGAAGAAGGACAGACTGGCGTTTAAACGCCAGCCAGGGTACCTGGTTGAGCGTTTAACGCCCAAAAGGGTAGCATTTTGGGCGTTAAATGCCAGAATGTGCACCATTCTGGGCGTTTAACGCCAGGATGGCACAAGGGGGAAGATTTTGTTTTCAATGCAAATTTTTTTCAAGTTTTCAAAATCTTTTCAAAATCAAATCTTTTTCAAATCAATCTTTTCAATCAAATCTTTTTCAAAATCAATTTCTTTCTATTTTCAAAGATACTTGCTATCAATTAATGATTTGATTCAACATTTCAAGAATGTTGCCTTTTCTATTGAGAAAGGTTTAATGTTTGAATCATATCTTTTCTTGTTAGCCAAGTTTTTAATTTTCAAAATCAAATCTTTTTAAAATGTTTTTTCAAATCATATCTTCTCAATCACATCTTTTTAAAACCAATCATATCTTCTTAACCATATCTTTTTAAAATAGTTTTCAATCAAATCTTTTTGATTTCTAATTTCAAATTCTTTTTCAAAAATCACTTGATTTCTTTCCCACTTTTATTTTCGAAAATCAATTAGTGTTTTTTTCAAAATGTTTTCAAAATCTTTTACTTGATTTTCGAAAATTACTTCCCCTCTTCTCACATCCTTCTATTTATGGACTAACACTATTCCTTGATGCAAAATTCGAACTCCATCTTCTTTGATAAGTTCGAATTTTCTACTTCTGCCTTCTATTTTTCTTTTCCTCTGACACCTAAAGGAATCTCTATACTGTGACATAGAGGATTCCACATTTTCTTGTTCCCTTCTCTTTTTTATGAGCAGGAGCAAGGACAAAAGCATTCTTGTTGAGGCTGATCCTGAACCTGAAAGGACCTTGAAGAGAAAGCTAAGAGAAGCCAAAGCATAACTCTCTGTAGAGGACCTAACAGAAATCTTCAAAGAAGAAGAACCTATGGCAGCCGAAAACAACAACAATGCCAACAATGCAAGGAAGGTGCTGGGTGACTTTACTGCACCTACTCCCAACTTTTATGGGAGAAGCATCTCTATCCCTACCATTGGAGCAAACAACTTTGAGCTTAAGCCTCAATTAGTTTCTCTAATGCAACAGAATTGCAAGTTCCATGGACTTCCATTGGAAGATCCTCATCAGTTTTTAGCTGAATTCTTGCAAATCTGTGACACTGTCAAGACTAATGGGGTTGACCCTGAGGTCTACAGACTGATGCTATTCCCTTTTGCTGTAAGAGACAGAGCTAGGACATGGTTGGACTCTCAACCTAAAGAAAGCCTGGACTCTTGGGAAAAGCTAGTCAATGCCTTTTTGGCAAAGTTCTTTCCACCTCAAAAATTGAGTAAGCTTAGAGTGGAAGTCCAAACCTTCAGACAGAAGGAAGGAGAATCCCTCTATGAAGCTTGGGAAAGATACAAACAATTAATCAGAAAGTGTCCTTCTGATATGCTTTCTGAATGGAGCATCATAGGTATTTTCTATGATGGTCTCTCTGAACTGTCCAAGATGTCTTTGGATAGCTCTGCTGGAGGATCTCTTCATCTGAAGAAGACGCCTACAGAAGCTCAAGAGCTGATTGAAATGGTTGCAAATAACCAATTCATGTACACTTCTGAAAGAAATCCTGTGAACAATGGGACTAGTCAGAAGAAAGGAGTTCTTGAGATTGACACTCTGAATGCCCTATTGGCTCAGAACAAAATATTGACTCAACAAGTCAATATGATTTCTCAAAGTCTGTCTGGAATGTAAAATGCACCAAGCAGTACTAAAGAAGCTTCATCTGAGGAAGAAGCTTATGATCCTGAGAACCCTTCAATAGAAGAGGTGAATTACATGGGAGAACCCTATGGGAACACCTATAATTCTTCATGGAGAAATCATCCAAATCTCTCATGGAAGGATCAACAGAGACCTCAACAAGGTTTCAATAATAATAATGGTGGAAGAAACAGGTTTAGCAATAGCAAGCCTTTCCCATCATCTTCTCAGCAACAGACAGAGAGTTCTAAGCAGAATACCTCTGACTTAGCAACCATGGTCTCTGATCTAATCAAAACCACTCAAAGTTTCATGACTGAAACAAGGTCCTCCATTAGAAACTTGGAGGCACAAGTGGGTCAGCTGAGCAAGAAAATTACTGAACTCCCTCCTAGTACTCTTCCAAGCAACACAGAAGAAAATCCAAAAGGAGAGTGCAAGGCCATCAACATGGCCGAATTTTGGGAGGAAGGAGAGGCAGTGAACGCCACTGAGGAAGACCTCAATGGACATCCACTGGCCTCCACTGAGTTCCCCAATGAGGAACCATGGGAATCTGAGGCTCAAAATGAGACCATAGAGATTCTATTGGACTTACTTCTGCTATTCATGAGCTCTGATGAGTATTCTTCCTCTGAAGAGGATGAGTATGTCACTGAAGAGCAAGTTGCTAAATACCTTGGAGCAATCATGAAGCTAAATGACAAGTTATTTGGAAATGAGACTTGGGAGGATGAATCCCCTTTGCTCACCAAAGACCTGGATGACTTGTCTAGGCAGAAACTGCCTCAAAAGAGACATGATCCTGGGAAGTTTTCAATACCTTGTACCATAGGCACCATGACCTTCAAGAAGGCCTTGTGTGACTTAGGGTCAAGTGTAAACCTCATGCCTCTCTCTGTAATGGAGAAGTTAGGGATCTTTGAGGTGCAAGCTGCAAAAATCTCATTAGAGATGGCAGACAATTCAAGAAAACAAGCCTATGGACTTGTGGAGGATGTTCTGGTAAAAGTTGAAGACCATTACATCCCTGCTGATTTCATAGTCCTAGAGACTGGGAAGTGCATGGATGAATCCATCATCCTTGGCAGACCCTTCCTAGCCACAGCAAGGGCTGTGATTGATGTTGATAGAGGAGAATTGATCATTCAAGTGAATGAAGAATCCTTTGTGTTTAAGGCTCAAGGATATCCCTCTGTCATCATGGAGAGGAAGCATGAAGAGCTTCTCTCAAAACAGAGCCAAACAGAGCCCCCACAGTCCAACTCTAAGTTTGGTGTTGGGAGGCCACAACCAAACTCTAAGTTTGGTGTTGAACCCCCACATTCAAACTCTAAGTTTGGTGTTGGGAGGTTCCAACATGGCTCTGAGCATCTCTGAGGCTCCATGAGAGCCCTCTGTCAAGCTACTGACTTTAAAGAAGCGCTTGTTGGGAGGCAACCCAATGTTATATTTTATCTATTTTCCTTTGTTATTTTATGTTTTTTGTAGGTTGATGATCATGAGAAGTCACAAAATCAATGAAAAAAGCAAAAACAGAATGAAAAACAGAAAGAAAAACAGCACACCCTGGAGGAGAGCGTACTGGCGTTTAAACGCCAGTGAGGCTAGCTGTTGGGCGTTTAACGCCCAGTCTGGCACCATTCTGGGCGTTTAACGCCAGAAAGGGGCACCAGACTTGCGTTAAACGCCAGAAAAGGGCAAGAAGCTGGCGTTAAACGCCAGAAATGGGCACCAGCCCGGCGTTTAACGCCAGAATTGGCACAAAACGAGATTTTGCTTTCCATTTGGTGCAGGGATGACTTTTCCTTGACACCTCAGGATCTGTGGACCCCACAGGATCCCCACCTACCCAACCACACTCTCTCTCTTCTTCACCCATTCACCAATCACCTCAACACCTCTTTCCCAAAAACCCTTCACCTATCAAATCCCATCTTTCTCTTCACCACTCACATCCATCCTTCATAAAACCCCACCTACCTCACAATTCAAATTCAAACCACCTTCCCTCCCAAACCCACCCATACATGACCGAACCCTACCCTCTCCCCACTCCTATATAACCCCATCTTCACTCCTTCATTTTCACACAACCTAAACACCACTTCTCCCCCTTTTGGCCGAACACAAAGCCATTCCCTTCTTCCTCATTTCTTCTTCTTCTACTCTCTTCTTTCTTCTTTTGCTCGAGGACGAGCGAACCTTTTAAGTTTGGTGTGGTAAAAGCATTGCTTTTTGTTTTTCCATAACCATTTATGGCATCCAAGGCCGGAGAAACCTCTAGAAAGAGGAAAGGGAAGGCAAAAGCTTCCACCTCCGAGTCATGGGAGATGGAAAGATTCATCTCAAGGGTGCATCAAGACCACTTCTATGAAGTTGTGGCCTTGAAGAAGGTGATCCCCGAGGTCCCTTTTTCACTCAAAAAGGGTGAATATCTGGAGATCCGACATGAGATCCGAAGAAGAGGTTGGGAAGTTCTTACCAACCCCATTCAACAAGTCAAAATCTTAATGGTTCAAGAGTTCTATGCCAATGCATGGATCACCAAGAACCATGATCAAAGTGTGAACTCGGATCCAAAGAATTATCTTACAATGGTTCGGGGAAAATACTTGGATTTTAGTCCGGAAAGGGTAAGGTTGGCATTCAACTTGCCCATGATGCAAGGAGATGAACATCCTTACACTAGAAGGGTCAACTTTGATCAAAGGTTGGACCAAGTCCTCACAGTCATATGTGAAGAGGGCGCCCAATGGAAGAGAGATTCAAGAGGGAAGCCGGTTCAATTGAGAAGGCATGACCTCAAACCCGTGGCTAGAGGATGGTTGGAGTTTATCCAACGCTCAATCATTCCCACTAGCAACCGGTCCGAAGTTACCATAGACCGGGCTATCATGATTCATAGCATCATGATTGGAGAAGAAATAGAAGTTCATGAGGTTATATCTCAAGAACTTTATAAGGTGGCGGACAAGTCTTCTACCTTGGCAAGGTTAGCCTTCCCTCATCTCATTTGTCACCTCTGTTATTCGGTTGGAGTTGACATAGAGGGAGACATCCCTATTGATGAGGACAAGCCCATCACTAAGAAGAGGATGGAGCACACAAGAGACCCCACTCATCATGAGATCCCTGAGATACCTCAAGGGATGCACTTTCCTCCACAAAACTATTGGGAGCAACTAAACACCTCCCTAAGAGAATTGAGTTCCAACATGGGACAACTAAGGGTGGAACATCAAGAACACTCCATCATCCTCCATGAAATTAGAGAAGATCAAAGAATCATGAGAGAGGAGCAACAAAGACAATGAAGAGACATTGAGGAGCTCAAGCACTCCATAGGATCTTCAAGAGGAAGAAAGAGCCGCCATCACTAAGGTGGACCCGTTCTTTAATTTCCTTGTTCTTTATTTTTCTGTTTTTCGAATTTTAGTGCTTATGTTTGTCTATGTTTGTGTCTTGTGATCATTAGTGTCTTAGTGTCTATGCCTTAAAGTTATGAATGTCCTATGAATCCATCACCTCTCTTAAATAAAAAATGTTCTTAATTGAAAAAGAGTAGAATTGCATGAATTTTGAATTTTATAACAGTTTAATTATCTTGATGTGGTGGCAATACTTTTGTTTTCTGAATGTATGCTTAAACAGTGCATATGTCTTTTGAATTTGTGGTTCATGAATATTGGCTCTTAAAAGAATGATGAAAAAGGAGACATGTTACTGAGGATCTGAAAAATCATAAAAATGATTCTTGAAGCAAGAAAAAGCAGTGAATACAAAAAAAAAAGGAGAGAAAAACGAAAAAAAAAGAAAAGAAAGAAAAAGAAAAGAAATAAAGTTGTGATCCAAGGCAAAAAGAGTGTGCTTAAGAACCCTGGACACCTCTAATTGGGGACTCTAGCAAAGCTGAGTCACAATCTGAAAAGGTTCACCCAATTATGTGTCTGTGGCATGTATGTATCCGGTGGTAATACTGGAAGACAGAGTGCTTTGGGCCACGGCCAAGACTCAATAAGTAGCTATGTTCAAGAATCATCATACTTAACTAGGAGAATCAATAACACTATCTGGATTCTGAGTTCCTAAAGAAGCCAACCATTCTGAATTTCAAAGGATAGAGTGAGATGCCAAAACTGTTCAGAGGCAAAAAGCTAAAAGCCCCGCTCATCTAATTGATACTGATCTTCATAGATGTTTTTGGAATTCATTGCATATTCTCTTCTTTTTATCTTATTTGATTTTCAGTTGCTTGAGGACAAGCAACAATTTAAGTTTGGTGTTGTGATGAGCGGATAATTTGTACGCTTTTTGGCATTGTTTTTAGTATGTTTTTAGTATGATCTAGTTAGTTTTTAGTATATTTTTATTAGTTTTTAGTTAAAATTCACTTTTCTGGACTTTACTATGAGTTTGTGTGTTTTTCTGTGATTTCAGGTATTTTCTGGCTGAAATTGAGGGACCTGAGCAAAAATCTGATTCAGAGACTAAAAAGGACTGCAGATGCTGTTGGATTCTGACCTCCCTGCACTCGAAGCGGATTTTCCGGAGCTACAGAAGCCCAATTGGCGCGCTCTCAACGGCGTTGGAAAGTAGACATCCTGAGCTTTCCAGCAATATATGATAGTCCATACTTTGCCCAAGATTTGATGGCCCAAACCGGCGTTCAAAGTCACCCTCAGAATTCCCAGCGTTAAACGCCCAAACTGGCACCAAAATGGGAGTTAAACGCCCAAACTGGCACCAAAGCTGGCGTTTAACTCCAAGAGGAGTCTCTACACGAAAATGCTTCATTGCTCAGCCCAAGCACACACCAAGTGGGCCCGGAAGTGGATTTTTATGTCATTTACTCATCTCTGTACACCCTAGGCTACTAGTTTTCTATAAGTAGGACATTATACTATTGTATTTTCATCTTGGTTCTTCTGGTTCCCTCTTTGGGGCCGAAACCAATGATCACACTATCACTTATGTATTTTCAATGGTGGAGTTTCTACACACCATAGATTAAGGTGTGGAGCTCTGCTGTACCTCGAGTATTAATGCAATTACTATTGTTCTTCTATTCAATTCCGCTTGTTCTTGTTCTAAGATATCACTTGTTCTTCAACTTGATGAATGTGATGATCCGTGACACTCATCATCATTCTCACCTATGAACGTGTGACTGACAACCACCTCCGTTCTACCTTAGACTGGGTGAATATCTCTTGGATCCTTTAACCGGAATCTTCGTGGTATAGGCTAGAACTGATGGCGGCATTCAAGAGAATCCGGAAGGTCTAACTTTGTCTGTGGTATTCTGAGTAGGATTCAATGATTGAATGACTGTGACGTGCTTCAAACTCCTGAGGGCGGGGCGTTAGTGACAGACGCAAAAGAATCACTGGATTCTATTCCGGCCTGATCGAGAACCGACAGATGGATAGCCGTGCCGTGACAGGGTGCGTTGAACATTTCCACTGAGAGGATGGGAGGTAGCCACTGACAACGGTGAAACCTTTGCTTAAGCTTGCCATGGAAAGGAGTAAGAAGGATTGGATGAAGACAGTAGGAAAGCAGAGAGACGGAAGGGAAGGCATCTTCATATGCTTATCTGAAATTCCTACCAATGAATTACATAAGTATCTCTATCTTTATCTTTATGTTTTATTCGCATATCACCATACCCATTTGAGTTTGCCTGACTAAGATTTACAAGGTGACCATAGCTTGCTTCATACCAACAATCTCTGTGGGATCGACCCTTACTCGCGTAAGGTTTATTACTTGGACGACCCAGTACACTTGCTGGTTAGTTGTGCGAAGTTGTGTTTATGCCATGGTATTGAGCACCAAGTTTTTGGATTCATTACCGGGGATTATTTGATTTGTGAAAAGTATTGATCACAATTTCGCGCTACCAACATGTTTATACATGTTTAATTAGATAAACTTAAATTGTAATATTAACGGAACTTTAATTTGTAAAATGATCTATTTAATTAATTATGACTTAAATTTTCAAACTCTAGAATTAAGAAAAGCTAAATCACCAACGATATACGTTGTTTGCCAACTGCCAACTACAATACATACATATACGCTATATATATATAGAGTCTGCTTAATGTGCGCATATTTCCTCGATTGAAGCCATTGCGCTTTGTTTCTCTCTTATCTTTTACCGCTAAATCATTTTACAAGATGTTTTTTGATTTAAACCCACATGAATTCTTTGTCTTCTACTTTTTTCTGTCTCTTTCATCTCGATCTCTTCCCATTTTTTTCTATCAACTTCACTTTTTCATTCGCAAATTTTAAATTTCTCACCTAAATTAGTTCCTCTAAGATCATCCTATCCTTTTCACTTCATTAAAATTTTTTCTTCCCAGATTATACTTCTATACAATTCAATTTTGCTGCCCCTTTATTTCCCTATCACCCAAGACCCTCCCTTCTCTCCTACCCTCTTCTTCCCATTTTTCTTTTCCTATAAGACTCCACAAGTCACTACCATTCACCAGCGATTCTAGGAAGGAGAAGAGTCCACCTGCACAAAGGCTTGGGTTCTCCATGGATTGTGCATTGTACCCATGGGCTAGGGTTTATGGTTACCATGAGTCGTATTGTACATCGACGAGTCATTGATTTCTGATTACACGAGTCGTGTAGAAGGGGCGTGTTTGTGTCACAGGCCATGGAATAAGGGTGGTGATCTTTCCACGGACTATGCAAAGAGTGGGAGGCGGCAACTATCACGACGGGGTCAGAGGTGGTGGTCATAGTGAAGGGAGGTTGTAGGGTGGCAACGAACTTATATTTCATTCTGAAGTGCCTGAGTTGCCGATGGACATTGACGTGGTTGAAGTATCGAAGCTGAAAGACGCAGAGAAATGATTTCTCTCGTCCTATTCAATCTTACTCCGTTTTGGACTACATTTTTTTAGGTTAGTTATTTCATTGTTGAACTTTTTTAACTTTACTCTTAAGTATTTTTTTATATTTATTTTCAATCTGATCCTCTAGTTTTACTTGCTAAGGCAAAATCTTCATGTTTATTACTCTTACAATCGGACAATATTTCTTTTCTCTGTGTTTTCTTTTTGTAGGAGAATAGGAAACACATTTGTGGCATCACTTGAAAAGTGTCTCCTTAGATATTATACATATCACTTATAAAGCATAGCCGTAGCTTAAGAGCTATGAGTTCACTTTTTACACCAAAGAGAGTGCTTTTGAAGGGTAGCCTATTTGCCATATTTCAGGTGCACTATAAAAGTGTTGCCTAATGTATCTAACACCAAATATAAACCAACACTTAGTAAATTTTTATCCCCTTTTTAAACGTGACCTTACCTCCTTTCTCACTTTTCCCCTTTTCCCCTTTGCACGCCATTGAGCTTCACCGAAAATCAGAGAAAGCTCACCCTCACGCCGTCACTCATCCTCTTTTTCCCCTCTTCCCCATGCCATCACTCATCACCCTCACTCCGTCACTGTCGACCCTCTTCCCCACTCCCCACTCCCCACTCCCCACTCCCCACTCACACACACCACTTCGTCACTGGAGAATCGTCGCTCCTTTTCATCCTTCTGCTCTGGCTGTCACTTCGAGCTCACCATCAGGAAGAACCACGTTCATCCTCTCTTCGCTTATCGTGGTCGAGAAGGTATGTATTCACCTTCATTTAGTTCTAAAATTTGAGAGGGTTCCGATTTTAGGGTTTCGATTTGATTCACTTTTTGCTTATCAGCTTGCATTGTTTGATTTGATAGGGGTGTTCTCAAGAACAGGGCTATTATAATGGCATGTGTGTGCAACAGTGCTACTCTGTGAATTTTCTTCAGCTTGCATTTTGCTTACTCTGGTTTGTGCATGTCTTCAATTTTGGTTCTTACGATTTTGTGCGCGCGTGTCTGTTCAGCTGCTTGAAAATAAAATCATTAGTTGGTGTTTATTCAGTTCTGTTCTATTCTGAATAAGCTTTTGAATTCTATTATATTGTTTATTTGATGTTGTCGTAAATTGTGATAAGATAACTGGAAAAGCATACACGAAATTGTACTGATATTGGGTGTGTTGTAGTGTTGAGCTAAGAATCTTAATGCGTATTAAAAAGTAGTATTATGACACTGACTTCAGGTAGCTGAAGATAGTGTCTAGTTCCAGTTGTTGGGTGATTTGTTATGATAACTCTGGATTTGTTTGAAGGAAAACTTTGGATGATTTGTTCTTAAATTGGCTTATGACCAATTAACAACTTCTGTAACTAATCTTTTTATGCATGCTCACTACCAATTAACAGCATCTGTAACTAAGTCTCTCGTATTTTCTTCTGCCTGAAGCTACTTAGTAGTTACTGTTTTGAATTATTGCCTATGATTTACTTTAATCAGTTTGATGTTGCAATATCTGAATGAGTACCTTGTAACTTGTAAGTCAAATGTCTTTCTCATTTTTCTGATTCATATAATCTATGTAGATCAAACATAAGTCTATGAAGCAGAATCTGATTAACAATATTCCCCTTTAATATCTGAGTTTGTTTTTGAAGAAATGGGGGCATGTGCATGCATGATGAGGCCACCCTGCATTACATTGACCTGATTGATCAGACAACTTTCGGGCATCAATTCATTAAAGATGAATTCGGTAAGACTCTAAGAGTTGGCTGGCAAATCGATCCTTTGGCCATTCTGTGGTTCAGGCGTACTTGCTTGGCGCTGAAGTATGTTTATCATAATCCAGTTATGTGGAAAGTTAGTATACTTGTCAACATAACTAGTTTCAGTGGATTAGAACTAGAATATGATAAGTGCTATTAGTGCTGCATACAGTGTCCAAGTTTTATTCATTATATCTATATTGCAGCTGGGATTCGATTTGCTCTTTTTTGCTAGAATTGATTACCAGGATAGAGCCAAGCGATTGAAGGAGAAGATGCTTGAGGTCATTTGGCAGGGTTCTAGGTCTCTTGGTTCTTCTTCACAAGTTAGTTCCTATCAATATTGTTTCTGTTTAGATATGTAAGGTTTAATTTTCCAGTTCCTTCATAGGTGACTTCGTTGTAGATATTTACTGGGATATTTCCCAGGCATTACGATCCTCCTGATGGCTTCACGTTTGAGATCAATGATGTTTCCCCTCATATTTAGGTAAATTTCTTGTATTCTTTAAAATGTATGGAAAGAATATGTTGAATACTTTTTTAGTATCCTCATCTGAGATTCAAGTAAATTTATATTGAAGGATGACATTGAACTGTTTGACTATAATGTTCAAGAAAGGGTCAATGACTTTGTAGCTGCAGCCATATATCGGGTGAGTCGTTGACCATTGATCCCCCTTCCTCTCTCTCTCTCTCTCTCTCTCTCTCTCTCTCTCTCTCTTATTATGTCAACGTCTTTTTTTTTCTTTTCCATGGCGCAGATTAATCTCTCTCTCTCTCTCTCTCTCTCTCTCTCTCTCTCTCTCTAAATCATACAAGAACAGAAGTTATATTTTAATTGTTTGATCAAGTGTGTTATATTTGATGTTTTGAGAGAAGATTCTTGGTCTAGTATTTTCATCTCATATATCAATGAAAAATTTATGGTTAGTTCCCCGTTTTATTATTCACAATATTCTTGAACACTTGAGTGGAGAAACTATGGCATTTTGAGTGGTTTAATTATGTGTTAAGATACTTTCATAAAAAATTAATCCGTAATTTTAGGTTTCTTAATTAGGTGAGCCCAAATCAAAATTAGGTGAGCACAAATAGTTTCAGATCTTTGTCGTGCTTGTTGTTCTGAAGCCATAGCCAAGTTCTCTGTTAAACCAATGTAACCACTTTTGAATTTACATCTGGACGTTAAGGGAACAACATTTTCAATTACTTAGAATGGTTAAAATTGAATTTTAATGCTTTCTTTAGGATCCGGAATTGTTTATCTTAGCTGTATGCCAAAGACATCACTCCTGATGATAAGCAAGTGCTTGATGAGGCTTTGCAGCAGGAGGTAAGTTGGTAATTCAATTTTCGCACCTTTAGATATGAAATTACAATTTTTGCACTTAAAGTAAATTGGTAATTTATATGCTATCTGATCTTTTCCACTAGAACAGGACAAGTACATTTCAGCAATGCAAACTAGAAAGCAAATTTGGTGATTTCTTTTTCTTTCTTAATTTGTGTACTTAAAAGTACTGAAATATACTCTTAACATATTTATTCAATCAAGAATATAGACAATGATATCAAGTGCTTCATTCTTTATAATTCCAATGTTTTTTCTTTTTGAAAGAAAGAAAGAGCTCAACACTTATAGTGGAGCTTATTACAATTGAAGAATAAAAAAAAAACAAAGACAACTAAAATAATTCCAAGATTCATTTTCTCACATGGTGAAGCGTTTTTATTAATCATCTGTGTTTGAAGTTGTTCTACAGAGAATTATATCTCCGATAAGCTTCTTATGTAACTTTTGTTTGTGTAGATTTAAGCTGCATTTCGAACGGACGAAATCAGGAGAACTCTTCCAACACCACAAGATGAGATGAGAGCAGGAATGAGCTACTTCCACGATAAATGAAGAACATAGGGATAAATGAGCAGGTAATCAGAGAGTGACTCCTGAAGTGATAAGGGATGTTTGTTTACTAGCTAGAATGATGGCTGCTAATTTGTATTATTCCCAGATAGAAGATCTTATGTTTAAAGTAATTTATTTTTAGAGAAATAATGTGTATTATTCTCAAATAGAAGATTTTATGGCTACTAATTTATTATGGCAACCTAAATCTTGTTTAAGGATAATTTTTATTATTTAAAGAATATTACATAGTATTATTATGTATTTATTTTTATTTTATAATATTTCACTAATTTAATTAAAAATATAGGATTATATATATAATTATATTATTAAATATTAGGTTTTAGAAAAAAATTATATATATATATATATATATATATATATATATATATATATATATATATATATATATATATAAACAATAAGGGACATAAGGCTACACTTATATACAGTAGCTATGGTATATGAAGAACTGAAGATTGATGGTCTAGAAGTTATAATAAATTCTCGTTGCAAGTATAGTTTCTAAACCAAGCAATCAACCTTTCTTACAAACGTTTTAGTTGTCACAAGTAACAAATCCCTTTGAAATTGATAACCGAAGTATTTAAACCTCGGGTCGTCTTCTCAAGGAATTGCAGGGAGGTATGTTCTTATTATTGGTTATGAGTCTTGTAAATTGGGGGTCTTGAAAGTAAGGAACAGGTATGTTAAATGATAAGAAAAATAAAATAGTATAATAGAATAAACTCTTGGCAATGTATTAGAATTGTAATTCCTATCCTAGTTATCCTTATCAGGTGTGATGAGAATTGGATTTTAATCCCACTTAGTTATCCTTTATTGAACAAAGGAAGGTCAAGAAGACTAATTAGCTTGATCCTCAAGTCCTAGTCAATCCCTGTGGGAGGACTAGCTTTAGAGCGATCTAGATCAATTAGAATCTGCCCATTTCAATCATTGCTGAGTTTTACAACTCAAGTGTTACCAATTACCTAACCAAAGCCAAAAGGGGGAAAAATCCAAATTATTTATATAAATAAAAGAAAACAATCATGGGTCTGAAATACCTCAAATTATATTAAATAAGGAAATCAATTTTAACATGGAATTCATAAATTAAATTGGAAAAGTAAATAAAAGGAACATTGAACCTGTGATGAAGAAACAATCCCAATAAGATAAATCCTAATCCTAATCCTAATTCCTAAGAGAAAGGAGAGAACCTCTCTCTCTAAAAACTACATCTAAACTATGTAAAGTGAATAATTGGCCAACTCCCTGAATGGATGCATTCCTCTACTTCATAACCTCTAATCTAGGCCTCTTGGACTTGGATCTGGGCCAAAAAGGGCTTCAGAAACCGCTGGGAGCGTTTTCTGTAATTTCTGGTGCGTGGCGTCTGTCACGCGTCCGCGTGGGTCATGTGGTCGCGTCATCTGGAGTTTTCCTTATCACGCGTTCGCTTTGATCATGCATCCGCGTCATCTGTGTTCTGCTTAAGGCGCGCGGCCGCGTGGGTCACGCGGTCACGTCACTCCCTTTTCGCGCTAGGCATGCGGCCGCGTCGTCCACGCGTTCGCGTTGCTGCCAGTTTCTTCAAAATCTCTATTTTGTGCTTTCCTTCCATTTTCGTATGTTTCCTTTCCATCCTTTAAGTTATTCCTGCCTTAGAAGCTCTGCAACTACTCAACACACAAATCACGGCATCGAATGGTAATAAAGGGTAATTAAAATAATTACTTTTAAAGCATAGAAAACATGTATTTCACATATATCACATAATAAGGAAGAGAAAGCAAAACTATGCAATTTACATGAATAAGTAGGTGAAGGGTTGAATAAATCCCTTAAATTGAGCACAATATATATCATAAAATATGGGTTTATCAACCTCTCCTCACTTAAACAATAGCATGTCCTCATGCTAAATCCAAGATAAAGAGTAAGGTAAAGTGGTGGAATCTCATGCAATGCAATCTATCCTAGATGCAACTACCTAAATGATTCATGTAAATGTAGTTATTATTCACCTATATATAAGGCTTTACATGTAGTTAAATTAATTCACATTCTCAAGGAATCATATACGCATAGCCAACCTTGGATAATGTTAAAGCACTTTTACAATTGAGATGGGTAAAAATATTTTCCAAACTTGCAAAACAATTAATAATTGAGGCAGAGATATATGGTGATGAGCTATTGAACCCTCACTGGATTTTGTGTTTACTCTCTAGTTACTCAGTGTTTATTGGGTTAATCACTCTATTCTTCTTTTTATCCTTACTTTCTATAACTTTGTTCTTCATCTAACCAATCAACAATTATAGAATACATACATACAAAGATCATGAGGTCTTTTTAAGGTTGTAATGGGGCCAAGGTAGAGGTAAGGGTATATGTATAAGGCTAAGTGAGCTAATAAGTGAATCCTTGATTAGTCTAAGACCTCACCTAACATACATACTTTTTATATAAATCAAAGTTTCTTAACCTATTTGCCCAAATTTTCCCACTTTGAATTGCAAACTCATGCATTAAATTTAACTTTGTCCCATGTGCATTGATTTTTCTTATTTTGCGTTTGAAGAATTTTTTTTGTATCCCTTTATTGAAAATAAAATTTTAAATTTTGTTTTGATGCACATGGTAATTTAATTAATTTGATTTCACATGAGCATGCTTCCCAAAATTTTCAAATAACTAATTCAATTTAATTTCCTACTTAGGATTTTTATACACTATCTATCTTAAGCTAACCAAGGATTTAACTTGGGATTTTTTTAATTTATTTTTCTGCTTAAGGCTACTAATGTGGTTTATAGAAAAAGAGGGGATTAACAAGCTCGAGGGGGCTAACAAGGATGGCATAAAAGGTAGGCTTTATTTGGGATAAGTGAGTTAATAATCAAACATGGCTTCAATCCTATCTTGGTATGTATCTATATTCTATGTTGGACATATAGATTAAAGTAAAGTAAAGAACACCAGAATGAAAAAAAAGGCAAAACACACAGGAATGAAATTTATGGTTTGAATGCAACCATACAATTAAGCTCAAAACTCACAGGTTGTGTGTTCTCAAGCTCATAAACCATATATCAGTTATGTATGTCATGCAAGTAGAAATTAAGAGTTTTCATTATTCTCAATGTAAAATTTATTTGGGTGGCTTTAAAGTTTTAGTGTTCCTCCTTGATGAAATATTGTTAACTAACTAACATGTAATGCTATATATACAAGGGGTGTGGATTGTTTTGATTCTGTTAAAGTCTCTAGCTTACTTCCTTTTTATTTTCAATCAAATCAACTTATCATATGCTAAAAAGGGTAACTATGCTAATTAATTCACTTAATATATAACTAGTAAACTAAAGTACAAATTAAGCTAAAATATCCAAGATATATACAGCCCAGAGTGCATAATGCAACAGTGTAACAAAAACAAAAGAGAGAAAAATATGCAAATAAAATATAGAAAATAGACAAAATAAGATAAGAGTCTGTAATGGTTCACCAAAATAAATAGATGTCAGAGATGGCGACCTCCCCACACTTAAATAATAGCATCGTCCTCGATGCTCACTCAAGCCGGGTGTGAAGGAGTGTCATCTCCGGAAGGATGGGCTGCTGGTGTCTCGGTGGCGGTTTGAGGATCTGCAGACTGGAAGAAGGTAGGAAGATCTGTCTACGGCAGAGGAGGCTCTGACTGGATAGGAATCTCGGGATCTGCGGCCTGTATCTGGTGTGGCTCCGCAGGATGTGGCGCAGCCTGCTCCGGGCCTGCCTGCTCAGCCTGGGTGGGTGTCTCCTCCTCATGAGCGGTCGCCTCTACCTCAGATGTGTCAGAAGGGGTGTCAGGCTCGGAGGGGATATCGCTGCCGGATCGGATCATCAACTTGAGGTGCTCATAGCGTCACTTGTTACGATGCTCCATACGGTCCAAGCGGGCAAAGAGTCGATGCACCAAATGGTAAATAGGCTCATGAGCAGCTGGAGGTGCAGTGGGCGGGGCAGGTGCAGTAGTGGAAGAAGAGGAGGCAGCTGAATGTGTGGCTGTCTCATCAGAAGCAGTAAGGAATGGAGGTCTGTAGCCTAAAGCCAGAAAGTTCCTGCCGTGAGAAATGATCTTCTTACCGTCCGCAGCAGGTGGCTTCTCATCAGCATCCTCCCAAGACACGTCAGCTCGACGGCCTAGCTGGGTGACCAGATAAGGAAAGGGGAGGGTGCCTTTGATATGGACCCTGGCCATATAGTGCCGGATGAAACGTGGCAGGTACAGGTCCTTACCCTCCATCACACACCAGAGGATGGTGATCATAGCGGCAGACAGCTCTGTCTCATGAGTGCTCGGCATAATAAAGTTACTCAAGATCTGGTGCCAGAGCCGAGCCTCATCATTCAAGTATATCTGCTTAATTCCTTTAGGCATGGTGGTGTTCTTACCCATGACCCATGGGACAGTAGGGTCATGGGCTATCCTCTCCTTGACAGCATCCCAGTCAAATCGCAGAAAACGTATGTCCTCTTCAGCCTTTTGGTAACCGTCAGGCTGATCTGACTTGGGCTAAAGGTGCAGAATATCCTCAATGACCTCTTTAATGACCAGTATCTGTTTCCCTCTGATGAGCGGATAATTTATACGCTTTTTGGCATTGTTTTTAGTATATTTTTAGTATGTTTTAGTTAGTTTTTATTATGTTTTTATTGGTTTTTAATTAAAAATCACATTTCTGGACTTTACTATGAGTTTGTGTGTTTTTCTGTGATTTCAGGTATTTTCTGGCTGAAATTGAGGGACCTGAGCAAAAATCTGATTCAGAGGCTGAAAAAGGACTGCAGATGATATTGGATTCTGACCTCCCTACACTCGAAGTGAATTTTATGGAGCTATAGAAGCCCAATTGGCGCGCTCTCAATTGCGTTGGAAAGTAGACATCCTGAGCTTTCCAGCAATATATAATAGTTCATACTTTTTTCAAGAATTGATGGCCCAAACGGGCATTCCAAATCAGCTTCAGAATTCCCGGCGTTTAACGCCGGAACTGGCACAAAAGTTGGAGTTAAACGCCCAAACTGGCACAAAAGCTGGCGTTTAACTCCAGGAAAAGTCTCTACACATGAAAGCTTCAATGCTCAGCCCAAGCACACACCAAGTGGACCCCAGAAGTGGATTTTTACGTCATTTACTCATTCTTGTAAACCCTAGGTCACTAGTTCACTATAAATAAGACTTTTTGCTATTGTATCTTCACCTCATGACACTTTACACGTTTCATATTGTATATTCTATGACATGAGTCTCTAAATCCCATGGTTGGGGGTGAGGAGCTCTGCTGTGTCTTGATGAATTAATGCAATTACTACTGTTTTTCATTCAATCACGCTTGCTTCTATTCTAAGATACCACTTGTTCTTCAACCTGATGAATGTGATGATCCGTGACATTCATCACCATTTCTCACCTATGAACATGTGCCTGACAACCACCTCCGTTCTACCTTTGATTGAGTGTGTATCTCTTGGATTCCTTAATCAGAATCTTTGTGGTATAATCTAGAATCCATTGGCGGCCATTCTTGAGAATCCGAAAAGTCTAAACCTTGTCTGTGGTCTTCCGAGTAGGATTCAGGGATTAAATGGCTGTGATGAGCTTTAAACTCACGAGTGTTGGGAGTATTGACAGACGCAAAAGGATCAATGGATCCTATTCCAGCATGATCGAGAACCGACAGATGATTAGCCGTGCGGTGACAGCGTGCGTTGAACATTTTAACTGAGAGGACGGGAGGTAGCCATTGACAACGGTGAAACCCAACATACAACTTGCCATGGAAGGAGCCTTGCGTGTATGAAGAAGAAGATGGTAGGAAAGCAGAGATTCAAAAGATAGAGCATCTCCAAAACCTCAACCTGTTCTCCATTACTGCAAAACAAGTATTTATTTCATGTTCTTTTACTTTTTACAATTAAATCTGAGAATTATTGATATCCTGACTAAGAGTTACAAGATAACCATAGCTTGCATCAAGTCGACAATCTCCGTGGGATCGACCCTTACTCACATAAGGTATTACTTGGACGACCCAGTGCACTTGCTGGTTAGTTGTGCGGAATTACAAAAGTGTGATTGTGATTTCGTGCACCAAGTTTTTGGTGCCGTTACCGGGGATTGTTCGAGTTTGGGCAACTGACGGTTTATCTTGTTGCTTAGATTAGGAATATTTTATTTTTGTTGGTTTAGAGTCTTTTATTTGAGTTTAGTTTCATATTTTAAGTTTGGTGTCAATTGCATGCTTTTACTTTCTTTTAATTTTTCGAATTTGCATAGTCTTAGTTGTTTCTTGATCTTTAAAATTCTAAGTTTGGTGTCTTCTTTGTGTTTTCCTTTAAATTTTCGAAAATTTGTGTTTGATTTTATAAAAATTTTAAGTTTGGTGTCTTTTGTGCTCTTATTCACGTAAAAATTTAAAAAAAAAATTTGTTCTTGGTGTTCATTTTGATCTTCAAAGTGTTCTTGGTGTTCATCTTGACATTAAAGTTTTCTTGTTTGTTCTCTTTGTTTTGATCTAAAATTTCTAAGTTTAGTGTCGTTTTGTTGTTTTTCTCTTTCCTCATTAAAATTTAAAAATCAAAAAAATATCCTTTCCTTATTTTACTCATAATTTTCGATATTTTGCATTAAATTAGTCAAAGATTTTCAAAATCATATCTTTTTTTTAGTCAAGTCAAAATTCTAATTTCAAAAATTGATCTTTTCAAATCTTTTCAAAAATCAAATCTTTTTAATTTCTTCAATCATATCTTTTCAATCATTTTTTTTTAAATTGCAATCATATCTTCTCAATCATATCTTTTTCAAAATAATTTTTAATCATATCTTTTTAATTGCTAATTCCAAAATCTTTTTAATTAATTAATTAATTTAGTTTTCAATTTGCTTTGATTTTATTTTCTTTTAGTTTTCGAAATTTTATTTTATTTTCCATTTATTTTATTTTATTATTTTCGGTCACTTTTAATTAAATAAAATAAAAAATAAAAAATAAAAATATAATTTACTTGCAATCCACATCATCTTCCTTTCTCCATCATGGACCTAAGTGGAATTGAGCAGTCCAGAAGGACTCTGGGGTCATATGCTAACCCCATTACAGCTGCATATGGGAGTAGCATCTGTATACCTCCCATTAAAGCAAGCAGTTTTGAGCTAAATCCTCAACTCATTATCATGGTGCAGCAAAATTGCCGGTATTCCGGTCTTCCACAGCAAGAACCTACTGAGTTTCTGGCACAGTTCTTACAAATTGCTGACACAGTACATGATAAAGAAGTGGATCAGGATGTTTACAGATTATTACTGTTTCCATTTGCTGTAAAAGATCAAGCTAAGAGGTGGTTAAATAACCAACCCACAGCAAGCATAAAAACATGGAGACAGTTATCAGACAAATTCCTGAATCAATTTTACCCTCGAAAAAGGATGACACAGCTGAGGCTGGACATCCAAGGCTTTAAACAAGAGGATAATGAATCCCTTTATAATGCCTGGGAGAGGTACAGAGGTATGCTAAGGAAATGCCCCTCTGAAATATTTTCAGAGTGGGTACAGTTAGACATCTTCTACTATGAGCTTACAGAAAAAGCTCAGATGTCTTTAGACCACTCAGCTGGTGGATCTATACACATGAGAAAGACGATTGAAGAGGCTCAAGAACTCATAGATACTGTTGCTAGAAATCAACATTTGTACTCTGGCAGTGAGTCCTACATAAAGGAAGAGGCCAGGGCAGTAATTATTGATCCTAATCCTCAAGAACAGATTATTGAGCTTAATCAACAATTACTCCTTATGACAAAACAATTAGCAGAATTTAAAGAGATGCTCCAAGACACTAAAAATGCTAACAAGAATATGGAAGCACAATTGAATCAGACAAGATAGCAACTATCTAAACAGATAACAGAAGAATGCCAAGCTGTTAAATTAAGGAGTGGGAAGACATTGAATGTATCAACTCAAAGCAGCAGAAAGCTAAGAAAGGAACAACTGACAGAGGATGACCAACCAACTACCCAAAATCCCTCTGAGGACAGTAAGAGCCCAGAGAGGAATGATTCTGGCATTCAAACGCCAGAAAAGGGTAAGAAAGTGGCGTTAAACGCCCAATGGGTAGCCAATTCTGGCGTTCAAACGCCAGAAAAGGGTTGCAATCTGGCGTTAAACGCCCAAAAAGCACCCAATCCTGGCGTTTAAATGCCACAAAGGGGTCAGACACTTGCAAGTGCTGATAACAACCCCCTTAAGCAAGCTTCTCCAACCACTTCTGTAGGAAATAAACCTGCAGCAACTAAGGTTGAAGAGTATAAAGCCAAGATGCCTTATCCTCAGAAACTCCGCCAAGCGGAACAAGACAAACAATTTGCCTGCTTTGCAGACTATCTCAGGACTCTTGAAATAAAGATTCCGTTTGTAGAGGCACTTGAGCAAATACCCTCTTATGCTAAGTTCATGAAAGAGATCTTAAGTCATAAGAAGGATTGGAGAGAAACTGAAAAAGTTTTTCTCACTGAAGAATGCAGTGCAGTCATTTTAAAAAGCTTACTAGAAAAGCTTAAAAATCCTGGAAGCTTTATGATACCATGCACATTAGAGGGTACTTGTACCAAGAAAGCTCTATGTGATCTTGGGGCAAGTATCAACCTAATACCTGCATCTACTATCAGAAAGCTTGGCTTGGCTGGAGAAGTCAAACCAACCCGAATATGCCTCCAACTTACTGATGGCTCCATTAAATATCCATCAGGCGTAATTGAGGACATGATTGTCAAGGTTGGGCCATTTGCCTTTCCCACTGACTTTGTAATGCTGGAAATGGAGGAGCACAAGAGTGCAACTCTCATTCTAGAAAGACCTTTCCTAGCAACTGGACGAATCCTCATTGACGTCCAAAAAGGAGAATTGACCCTGAGAGTCAATGAGGATGAGTTTAATTTGAATGTTGTCAAAGCTATGCAACATCCAGACACCCCAAATGACTGCATGAGCGCTAATATCATTGACTCTTTGGTGGAGGAGATCAATATGATTGAAAGTCTCGAATCAGAACTAGGGGACATCTTTAAAGATGTTCAGCCTGAGGAATCAGAGGAAATAAAAGAACCTCTAAAAATCCCTCAGGAAGAGAATAAGCCTCCTAAACCCGAGCTCAAACCACTACCACCATCCCTGAAATATGCATTTCTGGGAGAGGGTGACACTTTTTCAGTGATCATAAGCTCTGCTTTAAATCCACAGGAAGAGAAAGCACTAATTGAAGTGCTAAGGAGACACAAGACAGCTCTTGGGTGGTCCATAGGTGATCTTAAGGGCATTAGCCCAACAAGATGCATGCACAAGATCCTATTGGAGGAAGATGCTAAGCCAATGGTTCAACCACAGAGGCGGCTAAATCCAGCCATGAAGGAGGTGGTGCAGAAAGAGGTCACTAAGTTACTAGAGGCTGGGATTATTTATCCTATTTCTGATAGCCCCTGGGTGAGCACTGTCCACGTTGTCCCTAAGAAAGGAGGCATTACAGTGGTTCATAATGAAAAGAATGAACTGGTTCCTACAAGAATAGTTATAGGGTGGCGTATGTGTATTGACTACAGAAGGCTCAATACAGCCACCAGGAAGGATCATTTTCCTTTACCATTCATAAACCAGATGCTAGAGAGACTAGCAGGTCATGCATATTATTGCTTTTTAGATGGCTATTCAGGTTACAACCAAATTGCAGTAGATCCTCAGGACCAAGAGAAAACACCATTCACATGTCCTTCTGGAGTGTTTGCCTACAGAAGGATGCCTTTTGGTCTGTGTAATGCACCTGCAACCTTTCAGAAGTGCATGCTCTCTATCTTCTCAGATATGGTAGAGAAATTTTTGGAAGTCTTCATGGATGACTTTTTAGTATTTGGAGACTCATTCAGCTCCTGCCTTAACCATCTAGCACTTGTTCTGAAAAGATGCCAAGAGACCAACCTAGTTTTAAATTGGGAAAAATGTCACTTTATGGTGTCTGAAGGGATTGTCCTTGGGCATAAAATTTCAAACAAGGGAATAGAGGTGGATCAAGCTAAAGTTGAAGTAATTGAAAAATTACCACCACCTACCAATGTTAAGGCAATCAGAAGCTTTCTGAGGCATGCAGGATTCTACAGAAGGTTTATAAAGAATTTTTCAAAAATTGCAAAACTTCTGAGTAATCTGCTAGCTGCAGACACGCCATTTATCTTTGATAAGGAGTGTCTGCAGGCGTTTGACCTTCTGAAAGCTAAGCTGGTCACAACACCAGTTATCTCTGCACCAGACTGGACACTGCCATTCGAACTAATGTGTGATGCCAGTGACCATGCCATTGGTGCAGTATTGGGACAGAGGCACAACAAGCAACTACATGTCATTTATTATGGCAGCCTATTCTAAATGATGCACAGAAGAACTACGCAACCACAGAAAAGGAGTTACTTGCAGTGGTTTATGCCATTGACAAGTTCAAATCCTATTTAGTAGGATCAAAAGTGATTGTGTACACTGACCATGCTGCTCTTAAATATTTACTCACAAAGCAGGATTCAAAACCCAGGCTCATAAGATGGGTGTTGCTTCTACAAGAGTTTGATATAGAAATAAGAGACAGAAAGGGGACAGAGAATCAAGTAGCTGATCACCTGTCCCGGATAGAACCAGTAGCAGGAGCATCCCTCCCTCCTACTGAGATCTCTGAAACTTTTCTGGATGAGCAATTGTTTGTTATTCAGGAAGCTCCGTGGCTTGTAGACATTGTAAACTATAAGACTCAAGGTTCTCCTTCTACCACCATGGAGAGGAAGCATGAAAAGCTTCTCTCAATACAGAGTCAAACAAAACCCCCACATTCAAACTCTAAGTTTGGTGTTGGGAGGCCACAACCAAACTCCAAGTTTGGTGTTGAGAGGCCACAACCAAACTCTAAGTTTGGTGTTGAAAGGCCCCAATCATGCTCTGAGTATCTGTGAGGCTCCATGAGAGCCCACTGTCAAGCTACTGACATTAAAGAAGCACTTGTTAGGAGGCAACCCAATTTTATCTATTTATTTTCCATTGTTATTTCATGTTTTCTGTAGGTTGATGATCATGTGAAGTCATGAAAAAGTAAAAACAGAATGAAAAAACAGAATGAAAAAATAGAATGAAAAATAGCACACCCTGGAGGAGAAACTTGCTGGCGTTTAAACGCCAGTAAGGGTAGCAGAATGGGCGTTAAACGGCCAGAATGGCGCCAGACTGGGTGTTTAACGCCAGAAATGGGCACCAGACTGGCGTTTAACGCCAAAAAAAGGCAAGAAGCTGGTGTTAAACACCAGAAATGGGCAGCAGCCTGGCATTTAACGTCAGGATTGGCAGCAAGGGGCGTTTTGCACGCCACATGGTGCAGGGATGAGAAATCCTTGACACCTCATGATTTGTGGACCCCACAGGATCCCACCTACCTCACCTCTTCTTCTCTCCTCTTCACACCCTTCCATAACACTCTTCCCCAAAATAACCTCACCCAATCACCTCCAGTACCCCTCCAATACCATCATACAAACCACCTACACCCACCCACTCAAATTCAAACCATCACTCCTTCCTTTTCCCACATCATAACCACCTAAAACTTCCCTTGGCCGAACCACTCACACCTCTCCATCTCATCTATTTTCTTCTTCTTCTACTCTCTCTTCTCTTCTTTTGCTTGAGGACGAGCAAACCTTCTAAGTTTGGTGTGGTAAAAGCGTTGCTTTTTGTTTTTCCATAACCATGTATGACACTTAAGGCCAGAGAAACCTCTAGAAAGAGGAAAGGGAAGGCAAAAGCTTCCACCTCTGAGTCTGGGAGATGGAGAGATTCATCTCAAAAGCTCATCACTAAGAAAAGGATGGAGCAAACAAGAGCTTGAGCAAATTCCTCATCATGAAATCCCTGAGATGCCTCAAGGGATGCACTTCCCTCCACAAAACTATTGGGAGCAAATCAACACCTCCCTAGGAATATTGAGCTCTAACATGGGACAACTAAGGATGGAGCACCAAGAGCATTCCATCATCCACCATGAGATTAGAAAAGATCAAAAAGTTATGAGGAAAGAGCAACAAAGACAAGGAAGAGACATAGACGAGCTCAAAAGCACTCCATAAGATCTTCAAGAGGAAGAACAAGCCGCCATCACTAAGGTGGACCTGTTCTTTAATTTCCTTGTTCTTTATTTTCTGTTTTTCAAATTTTTATGCTTTATATTTATCTATGTTTGTGTCTTTATTACATGATCATTAGTGTCTTAGTGTCTATGCCTTAAAGTTATAAATGTCCTATGAATCCATCACCTTTCTTAGATGAAAAATGTTTTTAATCACAAAAGAACAGGAAGTACAGGATTTTGAATTCATCTTTGAAACTAGTTGAATTAGTTTGATGTGGTGACAATACCTTTTGTTTTCTGAATGAATGCCTAAACAGTGCATATGTCTTTTGAATTTGTTGTTTTAAGAATGTTAAAATTTTTGACTCTTGAAAGAATGATGGAAAAAGAGAAATGTTATTGAGGATCTGAAAAATCATCAAATTGATTCTTGAAGCAAGAAAAAGCAGTGAATACAAAAAAAAAGAAAAAAAAGAGAAAAAGCAAGCAGAAAAAGCCAATAGCCCTTTAAACCAAAAGGCAAGGGTAAAAATAAAAAGGATCCAAGGCTTTGAGCATCAGTGGATAGGAGGGCCTACAAGAATAATATCCTGGCCTATGCAGCTAAACCAAGCTGTCCCTAACCATGTGCTTGTGGCGTGAAGGTGTCAAGTGAAAACTTGAGGCTGAGCGGTTAAAGTCGTGATCCAAAGCAAAAAGAGTGTGCTTAAGAATCTTGGACACCTCTAATTGGGGACTCTAGCAAAGCTGAGTCACAATCTGAAAAGGTTCACCCAATTATGTGTCTGTGGACTGTATGTATCCGGTGGTAATACTGGAAAACAGAGTGCTTTGGGCCATGGCCAAGACTCATAAAATAGCTATGTTCAAGAATCAACATACTATACTAGGAGAATCAATAACACTATCTGAATTCTGAGTTCCTATGGATGCCAGTCATTCTAAACTTCAAAGGATAAAGTGAGATGCCAAAACTGTTCAGAGGCAAAAAGCTACTAGTCCCGCTCATCTAATTGGAGCTAAGTTTCATTGATAATTTAGAATTTATAATATATTCTCTTCTTTTTATCCTGTTTGATTTTCATTTGCTTGGGGACAAGCAACAATTTAACTTTGGTGTTGTGATGAGCGGATAATTTATACGCTTTTTGGCATTGTTTTTAGTATATTTTTAGTATGTTTTAGTTAGTTTTTATTATGTTTTTATTAGTTTATAATTAAAAATCACATTTTTGGAATTTACTATGAGTTTGTGTGTTTTTCTGTGATTTCAGATATTTTCTAGCTGAAATTGAGGGACCTGAGCAAAAATCTGATTCAGAGGTTGAAAACGGACTGTAGATGATGTTGGATTCTGACCTCCCTGCACTCAAAATGAATTTTATGGAGCTACAGAAGCCCAATTGGCACGCTCTTAATTGTGTTGGAAAGTAGACATCCTGGGCTTTCCATCAATATATAATAGTTCATACTTTGCCCAAGAATTGATGGCCCAAACCGGCGTTCCAAATCAGCTTTAGAATTCCCGGCGTTTAACGCCAGAACTGCCACAAAAGTTGGAGTTAAACGCCCAAACTGGCACAAAAGCTGGCGTTTAACTCCAGGAAAAGTCTCTACACATGAAAGCTTCAATGCTCAGCCCAAGCACACACCTAGTGGACCCCGGAAGTGGATTTTTACGTCATTTACTCATTCTTGTAAACCCTAGGTCACTAGTTCACTATAAATAAGACTTTTTGCTATTGTATCTTCACCTCATGACACTTTACACGTTTCATATTGTATCTTCTATGGAATGAGTCTCTAAATCCCATGGTTAGGGGTGAGGAGCTCTGCTGTGTCTTGATGAATTAATGCAATTACTACTGTTTTTCATTCAATCACGCTTGCTTCTATTCTAAGATACCACTTGTTCTTCAACCTGATGAATGTGATGATCTGTGACACTCATCACCATTCTCACCTATGAACGTGTGCCTGACAACCACCTTCATTCTACCTTCGATTGAGTGTGTATCTCTTGGATTCCTTAATCAGAATCTTTGTGGTATAAGCTAGAATCCATTGGCGGCCATTCTTGAGAATCCGAAAAGTCTAAACCTTGTCTGTGGTATTCTGAGTAGGATTCAGGGATTAAATGGCTGTGACGAGATTCAAACTCGCGAGTGTTGGGCGTAGTGACAGACGCAAAAGGATCAATGGATCCTATTCCAGCATGATCGAGAACCGACAGATGATTAGCCGTGCGGTGACAGCATGCGTTGAACATTTTCACTGAGAGGATGGGAGGTAGCCATTGACAACAGTGAAACCCACCATACAGCTTGCCATGGAAGGAGCCTTACGTGCATGAAGAAGAAGACAGTAGGAAAGCAGAGATTCAGAAGATAGAGCATCTCCAAAACCTCAACCTGTTCTCCATTACTGCAAAACAAGTATTTATTTCATGTTCTTTTACTTTTTACAATTAAATCTGAGAATTATTGATATCCTGACTAAGAGTTACAAGATAACCATAGCTTGCTTCAAGCCGACAATCTCCGTGGGATCGACCCTTACTCACGTAAGGTATTACTTGGACAACCCAGTGCACTTGCTGGTTAGTTGTGCGGAATTACAAAAGTGTGATTGTGATTTCGTGCACCACCCTCTAAGGTGCACTGCATCCAGGGAAGTCTTGAAATAATTGCAGTAAAACTCGCTTACCCAGGAAGCATTTACCTCAGTCAAGTCTCTCTCCAAGAAGAACCAGCCTCGTTGTTTGAACTGATCGGAGGTGTACTGCTGTAGTTCTTCTGGAATTTTCAAAGTCCTCTCCAGGTACAGATTTCTGGAGGTAGCAAACATAGAAAAATTCAGCTCACAGTATCGGTTTGCAAACTTAATTGGATAATTGGCAGGGAGGAGCATGTTAGCCTTCTCCTGTGCAGTAAAGTGCTTGTCCTGCCAGGATTCATCATGCAGAAGTTCCAGGAGAGACATAGAGGATTCACCTCTTTTCCGTTTGCCAGTTGTTGCCTTTCCTTTTCCCTTTCGCTGAGGGTCAGACATTCTGAAAAACAGAAGTTTCAAGATATAATTGAGGAATGAAAGTAGGAAAACAAGTAGGCAAATAACAAGATAAGCACGAAGTGGCAAAGGAGCAGTAGAAAAATGAAATAAGTTAAGTAAATGTATATTTTGGATTGTTTTGGAGTTGAAAAGTGATGATTGGATTTTTGACGGTTTAGAATTTCACAAATGAATTCTCGTTGCAAGTATAGTTTCTAAACCAACAATAATCCTTTCATACAAAAGATTGCTTGTCACAAGTAACAAACCCCTAAATTTATAAACCGAAGTATTCAAACCTCGGGTCGTTCTCCCTAGGAATTACAATAAAGTGCCTTGTTATTGGTTAGAAATGTGTTTTGGGGTTTTGGATAAGAAGCATGAAAAGTAAATGGCAATGAAAATAAACTAACAACTATAAAAGGCTCTTGGCAAGGTATGAAAATTAGAAGTCCTATCCTAGTTATCCTTCTCAATTGTGATGAGAATTGTTCATTGCTACCACTTAGTTAACCCTTACTAAATAAAGGAAAGTCAAGTAGATGAATTGACTTGAGCCACAAGTCCTAGCCAACTCCCAAGGAAAGACTAGCTTTAGTGCACTCCAAACCAATTAGCAATCTCTCCAATTATCAATCAACAAAGGAATTAGATAACTCAAGTGTCACTAATTACTCTACCTAGGCCAAGAGGAACAAAATCTATACTATATCTAGAAGAGGCATTTCAACAAACACATAAAAGGCAATAAAAGTAAACAACATAAATTGCAAGAATCAAAGAGAGATCTAACTACAAAGGCAAGAGATCAACAATAGAAAAGCAAAGAAGAACAATTATTATGAATTACCTCTTATTGAATTGAAAAGAAATGGAAGGAACAATAGTAGATCTACAACAAAATGCAAGAACAACATAAAGGAAATTACAATAAAAGAATAGAAGAAGAATGAATCTAACAACAAGGAATTGAGAAGTAGAAGTAGAAGAATGAATGAATGAAAACCTAGATCTAAGAACTAAGCCTAATCCTAATCCTAATCCTAGAGAGAAGTGAGAGCTTCTCTCTCTAGAAACTACTTCTAAACTAATCCTAATGAGTGAAAATGAACTAATCTCCTTTGCTCTTTAATCCTTGGCTTTAAATAGCAGTTTAGGCGCCAAAGTTGGTTGAGATTGGGCCCCACAACCCTTCAGAATTTGTTGGCCACGTTTTCATTAAAAAAATCATAAATCAGCACCGACGCGTACGCGCACGGCACGCGTACGCGTCCATGGGGTGATTCGCAGGTGCGCGCGCGCGTCCATGGGCGAGTTCAACTTCTTTGACTTTTCATGATTTCTCCACTTTGCATGCTTTTCCCTTCACTCCTTTGATCCATTCCTAGCCTTTTCAATTTGAAATCACTAACAAACACATCAAGGCATCTAGTGGAATCAAATGTGAATAAAAATCATCAAATTAAGGGTCTAAAAGCATATTTTCACATCTAAGCACAAATAAGGAGACAATCACAAAACTATGCTAATTCAATGGATAAATGTGGGTAAAAAGTGATAAAATCTCTTAAAATTAATACAAGATAAACCGTCAAAACGGGGTTTATCAAAGAGCTGTGAGGAGAAATCACATTCCAAAATATGGTAGAAGTGGAAAGCCTGTTAATTAGGAAAAATAATAATCATGCCATGAGTGAAATTAATTGAAAGAAGTAGTGAAAAGGGCAAAAGGGGGTGGTTAGAAAGTTAAAAGTGGGTAAAATTGAAAAAGAGGTTAGATAGCAAAAATCAGTGAGTTAGTAAAAAGGAAGTTAGAGTAAGTGGCATGATGATTGGTTTCTAAGTAACAAGAATTTCATAATTTTAAGCAACAGTCAACTCATATTCAAGCAAAGATAACAGGGTATTGATGATGATTCATATAGATACAGAAGTAGCAAAAATTAAAATCAAATCATCAATAATGCAATTTATTATCCAGGAAACCAAAAGGAATAAAAATGCTGGCCCGTGCATTCAAGAATGGGTTTGGTTAATTAGTTGGAAAATTGAGAAATGCCAAAACCACGTCTTGAATGTAAAAAGGAAACAATTTGCAGAAAATTAGGCAGCATTCCGGCTAAACTCAGATGTTCCCGGAAAATAAATAGCAAGAACAGTTCATATGAATTGAAATAAGGCTGCACAAAATGCAAGAATGAGAAAGAGCAGTGTAATAGCAGCATGAAATAGTTAAGAGCAGCATATGAACACTATTAACATTATAGCCAGAATAAAATTGCAGAACAGATAAACGGATAACAAGAACGGTGCAATTATCAGGCCTAAATCCACTATCTAGATCCTAGCTACCTAACCACCTAGAATCCACTACAAACATGCATCTCTATCTAGCCTATTCGGAACAAAAATTAGAAAACGAACTAATGAGTCGCAAGGAGGGATCACAGTATGGTGGAACCTGGTGCGTGTACGAACAAGGGATAGGGTAGAGAGAAGACAGTGGTGATGTGGCGGCACCGGGAGGGGCACGGCGGCGCGGCGGTGGGTTAATGGCCGTCGGAGGTTAGCCGCAGTGAGGTGGCAGTGGCAGAGGAAGGCGAGAGTGTTGGGGTTTGATGAGAAGGGGTGAGGTTCGGGGTGGTGGCCGGCGGATGTGGCTGCGGCAGACTGAGGCTGGCCGCAGTGGGGGCAGGGGTGGAAGAGAGAGAGAGAGAGAAAAAAGAAGAAGGGAGAAAGAAGAGAGGGGGATGGGTGTCGCGGCAGTTCTGGGTGGTCTGGGTGGCGTGGCGGTGGTCGCGGTGGTTTAGGTGGTTGTTGGTGGTGGCTGGGGATGGTTGAGAGAGAGGGATGAGTTGCAGAGGAGAGGAAGGCTTGGGGTTTGGAGGCGCGATGGAATAGGGTTCGCGTGACTTGGGGTTAGTGATCGCGAATCCACGCGAATGCGTGGAGGATGCGATCGCGTGAATAGGGTGAAATAGGATTGATGCGAACGTGTGGTCGACGCGATCGCATGGGTTGGGTACAAGATAGGTGACGCGGACGCGTGAAGCACGCGATCGCGTCGCTGGAATTTGTGCTAGACGCACGCTTCCAGCGTCGTTTCAGCGCAACTCTCTGTTTGGATGAGGGGGTCATAAAATCCATGCGACGCGATCGCGTCGCTCACGCTTTCGCGTGGAATGGGTGTTGTGCAAGTGACGAGTTCGCGTCAGGGACACGCACGCGTGGGTCGTTTTGTGCTAAACACACACTAGCCGCACGATTCCAGCCCAACTTTTTGGGCGTTGGATCTTTACGCCGATATCCAGATCACGCATTCGCGTGAGTGACGCGGACGTGTGGAAGGCATTTTTCTCAGCTGACGCGATCGCGTGGGGCACGCGATCGCGTGGAACAATTTATGCCAAAGGCACGCCTCCAGCCTTGCTTCAGCATGAGTCTCTGTTCACTTTCCTTTTTCTTTTACTGCACTTGTGACGCGGACGCATCAGCGACGTTGTCGCGTCACGTGCTTTCTCTCTTTTTTTTATGCAGTATGCATAATGCAATGAATGTCATGCAAAATTCCAGGTTTAAACAAAATTCAAAAACAGAGTAAAATAAAGAGGGAACGATCATACCATGGTGGGTTGTCTCCCACCTAGCACTTTTAGTTAAAGTCCTTAAGTTGGACATTTGATGAGCTTCCTGCTAAGGTGGCTTGTGCTTGAATTCGTCCAGAAATCTCCACCAGTATTTGGAATGCCAGCATCCTCCGAGGTCCCAAACAAGGCACATAAAACCCTTGAGCAGTTTCAAACAAATTTTCAAGCTCCCGGGGTGTTGAATGTCAGAATAGATTCCAGGATCCCAAACTCTACTTTTACACCCGTTTTTGTCTTGATCTGCATTTTTCCAGCCCGGTGATAAGTAATCTGAATTCTCACTGCAGTGACCAAACAGCTTTTGAGATCCTTTTAATTGAGCTTGACACCAATCCTTGCGCCTCAAATTGGGGTGCGAAACCTCATTGAATCTTGCATACCAGCGCTGAGTGCGAGTCGTTTCCCTTTTGCTCTTAAAGCCGCAAAGAGCTCTAAGCTGGCCATTTGTTTCAAGTAACCCATATTCAAGTGGAAAATTGAAGATAAAATTCAAGGATTTTACCCACTTGAAGTTTGTGTTGGGCGGTAATGGCCTTGGGATCAGTATTTTTAGTGGTTCTGCAAGCTCTACTCCCTTGTGGTCTCCAGTGAATTCCTCCACTTCTTGGCAAATTTCTTCCATTTTAACCATGTCTTGATCGAAGTCACTGATACCTTCCTCATCACTTGAGTCATAATTGGGAGGTTGAGAAGAGTCGACCTCTGCATCATCTTCGTATTCACTTGGGGAATATTCTTCTATCTCAAGGATTTCGCTTGCGGATGCAAGTTCATTGACAAGAGAACTTGAGTTGTGATCATCATCATCAAGGAAACATAAGTCTTGGGTTATTCCGTCTAGTTCTTCATAAGATATCTGCATTGGAGGCTGTGCACTATCCTCCTTAGCATCAATTGTAACATCCTTGACGGAATTCTCCACAACTCTGGATTCCTGCAGTAGTTCAGCATCTCCTAAATCTTCAACCAACTCTTCTTCTTCTAGAATGATAGCGTCCTCTACTTGTTCCAGTATGAAGTTATGCTCTATGCTGTCCACTGGAGTTTCTAGTGTCTTCTTTGTGCTGCGTTCTTCATTACATTCTCCACATGAAGCCATGGGGATTTGTTGAGTATCCGAACGTCTAGAAGATAATTGATTTATTGCTTGCTCCAGTTGATGAAGGGTTGCATGAAATTGGTCTATTGATTCTTTGAAGCGAACCTGTGATCCTTGGCTTGATGGATATGGACATGGTGCATAGGGGGTGGTGGTTCTTGGGAGTAATTAGATTGGTGTTAGGGCTGATAAGGATCATATGGTGGCGAATGGTAAAAAGAAGCTTGTGAGGGTGGTGGTTCGAAGCTATGTTGAGAGTATGGTCTCTGGGCATAGGCTGGGGCTTGTTGGTAGCTATAAGGAGGTCCACCAAATCTATCAGTTGGGTATGCATTGTAGAATGGTCTCTGTCCATGATATCTTGGAAGGTGTTGTTGCCTAAAGGGTTGATTAGATCCTCTGGGCTCCATCCATCTTTGATTACTTAGACCTTGATGCATAGTCCTGTTATAGCTTCCATTCCTTTCAACAAAAGTAGAACCAAACTCAAAGCGAGAGGGGTGAGAATTCATAGTAGCTATCAGAAATAAGAAAGAGAAAACAAAAGCAAATAAACAAGTAAAAGAAAAATATTTACAACAACCAATAATAAGGCACACATTTGCAATTCCCTGGCAACGGCGCCATTTTAAAGAACTAAAGATTGATGGTCTAGAAGTTATAATAAATTCTCGTTGCAAGTATAGTTTCTAAACCAAGCAATCAACCTTTCTTACAAACGTTTTGGTTGTCACAAGTAACAAATCCCTTTGAAATTGATAACCGAAGTATTTAAACCTTGAGTCGTCTTCTCAAGGAATTGTATGGAGGTATGCTCTTATTATTGGTTATGAGTCTTGTAAATTGGGGGTCTTGAAAGTAAGGAACAAGTATGTTAAATGATAAGAAAAATAAAATAGTAATAATAGAATAAACTCTT
This sequence comes from Arachis hypogaea, assembly GCF_003086295.3. Lineage (NCBI taxonomy): Eukaryota > Viridiplantae > Streptophyta > Magnoliopsida > Fabales > Fabaceae > Arachis > Arachis hypogaea. Next base: position 25,176,514 of record NC_092036.1, read on the forward strand.
GGCAAGGTATTAGAATTGGAATTCCTATCCTAGTTACCCTTATCAGGTGTGATGAGAATTGGGTTTTAATCCCACTTAGTTATCCTTTATTGAACAAAGGAAGGTCAAGTAGACTAATTAGCTTGATCCTCAAGTCCTAGTCAATTCCTATGGGAGGACTAGCTTTAGAGCGATCTAGATCAATTAGAATCTACCCATTTTCAATCACTGCTGAGTTTGACAACTCAAGTGTTACCAATTACCTAACCAAAGCCAAAATGGGGAAAAATCTAAATTATTTATATAAATAAAAGAAAACAATCATGGGTCTGAAATACCTCAAATTATATTAAATAAGGAAATCAATTTTAACATGGAATTCATAAATTAAATTGGAAAAGTAAATAAAAGGAACATTGAACTTGTGATGAAGAAACAATCCCAATAAGATAAATCCTAATCCTAATCCTAATCCTAATTCCTAAGAGAGAGGAGAGAACCTCTCTCTCTAAAAACTACATCTAAACTATGTAAAGTGAATAATTGGCCAACTCCCTGAATGGATGCATTCCTCCACTTCATAACCTCTAAACTGGGCCTCTTGGACTTGGATCTGGGCCAAAAAGGGCTTCAGAAACCGCTGGAAGTATTTTCTGTAATTTCTGGTGCGTGGCGTCTGTCACGCGTCCGAGTGGGTCACGCGGTCGCGTCATCTGGAGTTTTCCTTATCACGCGTTGACTTTGATCATGCGTTCGCGTCATCTGTGTTCTGCTTAAGGCGCGCGGCCGCGTGGGTCACACAGTCTCGTCACTCCCTTTTTGCGCTGGGCATGCGGCCGTGTCATCCATGCGTTCGCGTCACTGCCAGTTTCTTCAAAAACTCCATTTTGTGCTTTCCTTCCATTTTCGTATGTTTTCTTTCCATCCTTTAAGTTATTCCTGCCTTAGAAGCTCTGCAACTACTCAACACACAAATCACGGCATCGAATGGTAATAAAGGGTAATTAAAATAATTACTTTTAAAGCATAGAAAACATGTATTTCACATATATCACATAATAAGGAAGGGAAAGCAAAACTATACAATTTACATGAATAAGTAGGTGAAGGGTTGAATAAATCACTTAAATTGAGCACAATATATATCATAAAATATGGGTTTATCAGTATACAAAAAAAAAGAGAGACCTAAGGCTACACTTATAAATGGTAGCCATAGTATACAATGTGGATATGCTTTACAGGTGATGCAATAGCGTTGAAAAGCGTAGCCTATTCCGGTAATAATGGAAGCTAAAAGGCGTAGCCTTTGGTCCTGGACAGCATCACTTAAAAAGCGCACCCTATTCTCAAACGCCAAAGCGTTGCCCTTTGTGCAGAAAAGCGTAGCCTTTGAGAATAGGCAACGGCCGAATAAGAATCACTCCAAAAAGTGTAGCCGTAGCCCAGAAAGCGTAGCCGTGGCCTAAGGCATCATTTTTTTTCACTTTTGGCTACACTTTTCAAGTGTACCTAAATGGGTGTTTTTCTTGTAGATATCAACGGCATATCATAGGATTATTCTTGTAATGTTTCTATTTGCTTCATGATCAGTTTGAGTATAAAAGTGTGTTTATGAGTAGCCATGATTCTTACTCAATCTTATCATCATATTTTTGTTGAGTTTGTCTTAGCATATGTTCTTTTTATTGCTGGTCCTTTAATTACCAATTATAATCTATCAATCTTTATTTTTTTACTGTACATTCAAAAACTTTAGTAACTATCTTGTAGGTACATTGAGTAATTTTTTAGACTTTAGATATAAGATTTTTTGATGTTCTGTCAAGAGTGTTAGTCTTGAGTTTTACCATAATGCAAATAATAGTTGTAAACCCCGCGTAGTTAATGAATAATTAGATAATAAATTAATTATTATTCAAAGAAATTAGAAAATAAAATTTTTATAATCTAGAGAAGAAGAGAAATATTAAAAATACGAATTTTGACACTAATTTTAAAGAATTTGGTCTAAAATGGGACCAACGAGCCGAACCGTTGGATTGGACCTAAACCGGGCCCATGACCCAGCATATAAAATACCAAGACAAGTCTTCTTCCTCCTCCGTACTATGAAACACGCTGAAGAAGAGGGCTGCACACTCAAAGGACCCCAAACTCTAGATTCACATTCAATCTCACATATCTCCCAATCCGCAGCTCCAATTGTCGCACCGTTTGTGGCCACATGACCATCACGTCAAGCTCTTCGAAACCATCCAAGAATTAACTTGAGGAAGTTGATGAGCTTTGTCTAAATAATCTATAGATAATGTTAAGGAAATCAAGACCCTTGTCAATTCTTTAATTATATGAGGTTAGGTATTAAATTTTTGAATATGGATATAATGATGTGAAATTAGGTGGTATATATGTCAATTGGAACCAAATTGACGAAGTTGGAAGCTTAAGTTGAGTGTTGGGTGCTGAAAAATCCTTTGGTGGAGGCTTGAAGCTTGTGAATTGAGGACTTTGGGGTGTTCCGAGCTTATGAAGGAATCGACTAAAGTATGATTTTAGTTTCTCGTAGATAATATATAATGTCACGTGAAAACGTAATTTAGATGACCATAGGATAGGTTAAATTATGTAAATATGTTAAGGTTTAGTAACTTTGATAAAAATGTTGAGCGTATCTTGAAAATGTGTTAATTATTGATGATTGAGATGATTGATGATGATAATGAGTTATGGTGATGATAGATTGATGAGTTAATGAATTGTGTTGTCTTGATTTTTGGGTTCACTACAACATTTTCGACCAATTGCAACATGTACTGTAAGTAACACTTAAAAAGTGTTGTTTAAAATAATAAAAAGCAATGCTTAATATTTGTTGCAATGAAATATTGCTATTGCAACACTTTTTTAACCAACACTACATAAGTGTTCCCTTTGATTAGATAGAGAACACGTGAAAGGCGTTGCTTCAGCAAAATACACATGCAACGCTTACCATGTACATAAATTACACTTTTCTAAAATTGCTTTAAAATTTTTAATAAGCTTCTCATTGTAAGTGTTGTCTAAAATATATAAACGTATTTTTATTTCTTTCAAATTTCAATTTTTCCTCTAAATATATCAATAGAAAACCAAATGATTCAAACACAGAAACATTCATTCATTCATCGTCTTCACATTCCTAATAAAATGTTAAACAAAATGCTACTAGTAACCCTAACCCTAAATCGATGTAATTCGTGGTTCCTTCTCTACTCGAGGAGAAGCATTCCCTCTCTCTTTGTGTTCCTCCCTACTCGCTTTGTTGTGCTCTTTTTGTGTTCCTCTCTACTCTGGTTCGTCGTGCTAGTCAGGTTTTTCTCTTCTCCTTGGTTTGCTCGTGTTCCTGCTCTCGCCTTGTTAGTTTACATCAATTCAGGTAGTATATTTTTTAGTTGAGTTTTTCTTTTTCTGCTGATCTATTTTTTCATTCATTTCTGTTTTCAACACAGTTTACCTCGTGTTCCTTGCTTTCTCTGTTCTTTGCACTGTGTTAGTTACTTCTCTCTGCATTTTCCCGAAATTGCATAGTACCAGATTCGGTTTTGTTCTGCGTTTGATATGCAGCCAAACTTATTTCGTTTCATTAAGTGCGCACTTCAAATCTTCCCTTTCCTATTCTAATTGCTCTATTTTATGTGTGTGTGATTTTTTTAAGAAAAAGGAAATTGTATGTCTCTATTTGCTGTTTTTCTGAGCTATTACGATTACATATACTAAGGCCTTGTTTTTTCATTGGTGAAAAAATGGAAAAAAAATTAAGTTAATGTTGAGCGTGGCATTCTAGTAGAATAATAGCAGGGGCAAAGATTTACATCTTAGATTTCTTTTTTTCATTTATAAGTTAAGCATAGGAGAGAGATTCATCACTACAACGGAAGAACTCTATTGTGATAAATAAACTCAATAAAAATAATATAATAGAATGCAAATATTTTTGTCAAGTACAAGTTTATGCAATTTTTTTACGGTAAAAATATCAAAAATTAAACGTGTTTTAGTTAAAGGTTAAAATTACAGCTAGAAGTGGACCTAACCAACTTATAATCCAACTCCTTTTGTCTTAGCTGTCCAACAAATGGTACAATCATGGCTCATACAAACTCCATTTCTATGCTTACAATTATATTATCAATGCTCTCTATGGTTAATTACTGCTAATTCATGAGAAATTGAATTTGAATTTGATCATATATGTTACTCTCTTTATAGTGTTTCTTTTAATTTCTTATTAAAAAAACTTAAATCACTATTTTGCCATTATATTGGGTTTGGTCTAACTGTATGAAATTGAAACTAACTTGTTTTTAGTTATTTGTTTCATCAGCTCAGAGATTTTTATGGTGGTGGAGTTAACATGCTACAAGAAGAAGAAAAAGTCATAACAGGTGATAGACAATAATAGTGAGGCAAGGTTTTTGGGATTTGAATTTGGTAGTTTTGGAATATTGGGAAAAATTTGTTAGTTTGATGACTTGTATATCATAGTCAAATGGAGTTGTTTGAATCATATTTTCATAGAGTTCAATTATGTTAATTTTACAACTTTTGGTGTTTATTAGTATCTTGGCATCATGGGCATTGTATTTAATTTGTTTGTGGATTTTGATTCAATAATGATATCTGAGATTGTGTTAACCATCTGTATTTGATGATTTGCTTATCTCCTTTTACTGTTGCTTGTCTACTTCAAGAAGTTAGAGATGACTGATGATTAAGTCTTAGGATTCATTGCCAACTTTCTTGGCATTTCAGTTTTGCTTTGGTATAGCATATCACTTGTTTGTGACCAACCTTAAATATGAAGCTAGCTAGAATACTTTGGATTTTCTGATGTATATGAGACAAAAAAAGTTTTGATTGCCAGCGTAAAGTGTTTATTAGCTATGGAGTTGTTATTAACTAAGAGTGTGAATTGTCAATTGACCTGAATTCTTAGCCTATTGTTGGTTCTTATTTTGTTCTCATTATGATAATGAAACTAAAGCTGAATTGTTTTAATTATTTTGTCTTCATTATCTTAAAATGATTCCTCTGGTGGTGGAGTTAGCAAGCTACAAGAAGAAAAAGTCATAACAGGTTTATTAGATGGAAGTAGAGAGTATACTCTTGCTTATAAGGATAACGAAGGAGATAGAATGTTTGTTAGAAATGTGCCATGGCAGTAAGCATGTTTTTGTTTTCTTTTTTTATTGCTATGAATTGTAATCACTTTATTATATATGAAAACATGCATATATAAAATTTTTTTTGATATATATGAAAACATGCATGCATAATAAAGTGTAATTGATATATGAAAACAGAGTTTTGACTAGTAGTTTAAATTTTGCCTGCTGAATTTAACAAGTGATTAAATTCACTAAACAATTAGTTGCTGTTGTTTGAGTATTGACAGCTTTCTTTTATTTTGAAGCCAAAACTCGCTATTTGTTATATGTATCACATGCATCAACCAAATCAAAAAAAAAAAATAAGTGTTTAATCTTAGTTTAAAGCTTTTCTTACTTCATAAAGTACAACAACAAATGGGATCAAAAAAGTTAGTTCTATAAGAAGCATATATATTTCAACTGTAATCATCTATAAAGATATCTATTTTTCAAAAGTTTATGCACCAACTATAATAGTTAGAAAAATTAAATTAAAGTGGTAGTTTCATCTAGCAAGGAATTATGGCCACTAATCCAAACATAGGCTATAGAAAAGCTTTCAACGCATCAGCCAAATATGTGAGTTTGAGAGCTTTTATTATTATTTTTCCATTTTTTGCATATTCATTCTGTCATATGAATCCATCTATGGCCTATCACTATTTTCCCATCACTTTATTACTCCCTGCTATTGATCTTGGTGGATGTGACAACTACATAGTTTTTTTTATCAAACTCGTCAACTAAAATATTTTTATTTATCAATTCTGTTTCTGATGAAAATAATTATTAATTAATTTGTTGTGTATTATTTTGCAAATTTAGGTATTGTTGAATTTACATGGAATAAGCCAACACATGGAGAAGAAATATACAAGATATTTTTTTGGCAAACATGAATTATTATTTTGTCACTAACATAATAATATAATTTTTAGTATGTAATTTTGCTTGGATTGTATATAAGATTGTAATGGATTAAATAAGTACATGCCCGTTCTTATTTAATTATATTTTAATTTCATGGATTTAGAAATCTCCTAGGGAAAGAATTGATAATTTAGATTTTAACGAGATTGAACGGCCTGAGCATCGGCTGGACTCTTCATTGAAGCAAATTAGGCCTAAAAAGTAACAAGGTATGCAAATTTAGTAGCCGACTCTCATCAACTTTATATTGAGTTCAATGGGCTGATATCATTATGGTAATTAAAGATTATGTTGGTAATTAGAAATTATGTTGGTTGATTACCTTTAATTTGTTCATAGTTGCTTATGTGTGATCGTAGTTTATCGAGATTTGGTGGCATATATACAACTAGCTTTAAAGATTTTCACTTAGTAATTTTTGGTATACTGAATGCTTCACTAACAAAGGAATTTTGCACTGTAATTTTTCTCATTTATTTATTAAATTACTGAGACAGATGTGGACTTCAAGATCAAGCTTTTACAATTGATGGCAAAAGAGTGAAGTACTATTTGGGACACAGGTAACTGATTTTCTAGTTATTTGACATATCCTAGTGCTCCACTCTATATTGTGTGTGAAAGTTATTGTTTCTCACTATCATATGGGTTACAATGAGTTTGAACTTATTTGAGAAAAAAATAGAAGGGACCACTTTCAATTTTCTTACTGATCTTGTACTTCTAATGAAAAATGTTTTCTAGAGGATTTTCATTTTATTATAAGCTTACTATTGAAAATGCTTATTTTTTGTTGTGTATTATTTGCAGATTTAGCATATGGGACAAGTCAAACATGGATATAAAATATGCAAGTAGATTGATATTTTTTGACAAATATTAATTACTATTTTGTTATGACAATTATTGTTAGACAAGAATTTTATTGTTTTGTTGAGAATTATTGATGAATATGTATTTGAAATACTAATTGAACCTTTTAATATCTATTTTAATTAGAATTTTATTATTAGTTATTTGGTCTCTTTTATGATTTTTTTCATTGTACACAAATTTATTTATTAATTAAAATAATTATATATGTATGAACAAAAAATTTTATTTTTTTGTATTTTTATTTCAAAAGTAACTTTTATTTTTTCCAAAAGGCAACTTTTTTATTAGTTGCATATTTTGAATATTAGACAACACTTATATGGTTGCATATTCAAAAGAAAAAGCAACACTTGTATAAGTTGCATATCCAAAAGAAAAGGCAACACTTGTATAGGTTGCATATCCAAAAGAAAAGGCAATACTTTAATGGGTTGCATATTCAAAACTAATAGGCAACACTTCAAAGGATTGCAAATTCCAACTTACAAACAACACGTAAAAGAGTTGCATTTTATTGCAAATAGGCAACACTTTTTAGTAGTGACCAAAATACGAGAGAAGAGACAACACTGTAAAAGTGTTGTCTTAAACACACCTTTGAAGTGTTGTTGTTTTTCAACCAAAGGCAACACTTGCCAAGTGTTTCTCTCAAAACCGTTGCTTTTGAAACAAAAAAGTGTTGTCTTTATCTAAGGCAACGGCTGCATATGCAACACCGCCTAAAAACGTTATCTTAGGTCCAAAAGTGTTGCCATAGATCAAAAGCAACTTTTTGTCAGCCTTTAGGCAACACTTTTTAAATGTTGCCTCAACCAAAAAATGTTGTAGTGGTTGTTTGGGATGAAAATGATAAGAATTGGATATTTGTATGTTATGGAAGAGATGAAAGAGGTATGGAATTGCTTTTGAACACAACTGGTGTTGTTTTGGGGTGTGAATCATTGGTTTTGAAAAGAAGTTTTGGTAAAAATAGAGGTTTGATACTTTTGATGAAAGATTGATTTTTGACTAGTTTCGATAGGCTATAACTTGGCTTCCGGACTCTCAAATTTTTTCAAACTTATTTTAAATGAAAATTTGGTCCATGAAGTTTAGTCCGTTTAAAGAACAGATGAAAAATAATTTTTAATGAAAAAGTTATACGTGTTTGAAGTTTGGTGTGCAAAATTGATTTCTGCAGACTTAGCAGCCTTTTTGAAATATACAGGGCATGCATACGCGGACATATACATGCGTATGCGAGAATTCCTTCTATTTTAACCCATTTGCGTACGCATGGAGTAGGTACGTACGTGAGTTTGGCTAATTTTGTAAACATGCATATGCATGATGAGTGCGTATGTGAGAATGCGTAGTTTTCAATGCATGCGTACGCGACGATGTGTATGCATACGCGAGCCTCACCCTCAGTTTAAAAAACCCGTGTACGTAGGAGGTGCTTGCGTACACGAGTATGGTAAAAATTGCATCCATGCATACGTACGCATGCCACCCTCTTTTGGAACAGTTCTATTTTCATGATTTAAACCTATTCCCTTACCTCCAAACCTCTATCAGACACCAAATATTCTTATATACATATATACACTAAATATTAGACATAAAGAATTAAACAAATTAAAGATCACAATCATAAAGAGAGAGTAACACACAAGAGTGAAAATAGTGGTTAATGCAATGCAACCACACATTAAAGCTCAAATTCTCTTGATTATGTGTTCTAGCTCTAATCTATCCATAATTAATTTTCAACAAGTTCAATAAAAAGTTCCAACTCAAATCAATGGGATACCCTTTAAAAATAATTTCTTGAAAATTAATTATTTTGACTAAACTTATTATATATGTATAGTGTATGTAATGTGATTAGATAAAAAACCAAAATTTCGAAGTTCATTTCCTATCATTAGACATTCCAAATCATCATATGCATATTGGAAAAATGAACTAGATCCTATTATCTACAATATCTAATCACAACGAACAACTAAAAGCTATATATATATATATATATATATATATATATATATATATATATATATATATATCAACAGTCTTTACATCTAGTTACTCTAAATATAAATTAAAATTCAACACACATAGTCAAAATTACTCTAATAGTAGTTAATTTCACCACAGGAAAAAAAATATTTATTGAAGTCAACTCCTTCTTTCTGAACAGATCCTTTGACAACCAGTCTTACACGATATCACTCCACTTGATCATTACTATCCCTCTTGATCTTGTAAACCCATTTGTTACCAATAGTTTTTTGACCTACTGGAAGTGTAACAAGTTTTCAAGTATGATTCCTACGTAATGCCTCAATTTCTTTCTGCATTGCTGTCATCCACATAGAAGCATCTAGAATGCTTCTAGCAACCATAAAAGTTGTTAGCTCACCTTCTTTTGTTAGAAGATAATATGCATCATAGATATTCATAACATAATCTGAGTACAATGATGATATTCTATATTTATCAATTAGATCGACGAACTTCTATGTCATTGGCTTTTTCTAGTTCTTGTTCATCGTGCTCTAGTTTTGCGTTAGAAAAATTCTTTTTTTTTTATTTCTCATCTATTTGAATAGTAACCTAGAGAAATCGTTGATTTAAAATTTTCACAAAATAATCTCGTCAAAATATAGATCTAAACCAATAATTAACCCTCAATCAAAGTGTAGTTTTGTTTGTCACAATGCAAACCAATAAAAACCGAGAGTATTTAAACCTCGGGTCATCTCTCAAAAAAATTACAGAAAAGTGTGCATATTATTGGTTATGAGAATTTTTGGAGTTTTGGAATGATGAACGAGAAATGTAAATGTGCAAGAAAGTAAAGATCAAACAAAGAAATCAAATGCTATAAGACACTCATGGCAAGGATTAAGAGTCAAAGATTCCTATCTAAATCATTGACCACAACATGGTAATTACAAAGGGTTAATTACACTAGATATCAATGACATCAAAGAACCTAAGTCCTCAATCTTAAGCCAAGAGTGCTAAAATCTACTCTAAAACTAAGCCAAGCATTTTATCAAGTACTTGGTGTACATAAAAATAAGAGCATAGCAACTTACAAGAATAATAAAATCTATGACTACCAAATGCAAGAAATCAATAACAACAACTCAAATTGACATCAATAAACATAAAAATATCAAGTTTCATTAATAGAAAATCTACATCCAACAAGAGTGCTCATGAACCAAAAAGTGGTAAATTGATAAATTAACAAGAAGAACTAAGAAAATTAAAGCAATAGAACAAGAAAATATAAAGGAAATTTAACTAAAGCAAGAATTAAAACTTAGATCTAAGAAAATTTGACCTAAACTATCCTAAATTCTAGAGAGAAGTTAGAGCTTCTCTCTCCAGAATTCTAACCTAAAACATGGCTAAAACTAAATTATGACAACTTTTTTTGTTCCCCATTCAATCCCTAGTTCAATAGCATCAGAAATGGGTTAGATTGGGTCCAAAGTGCTTCAGAAATCGCTGGTCATGTGTTGCCTTAAGTGTGTCATATTTTTTGTATTCCGCGTATGTGGCACTTTGGCTGCGTATGTGAACACACGTGTACCATAGAAAATTGTATATCATTTTGAAGCCCCAAATGTTGGATTTCTAATGCCACTGGAACCGCCTCATTTGGAGCTCTATAGCTCAAGTGATGATCACTTGAGTACGCAGAGGTTAGGATAGACAACTCTACAAATCCTTCACTTCTTTATGAATTCTCTACTTTTGCATGCTTTTCCTTCATCCTTCCAAGCAATCTTTGCCTTATAAAACTTTAATCACTTAAACAAACACATCAAGGTATCAAATGGAATAGAAGTAAAATTAAAATTAGCAATTTTAAGCATAAAATGTATAATTTTCATCACTAGGCACAATTAGGAGAAATTCACAAAACTATGTTATTTCAATGAATAAATACATGAGAAGTCAATAAAATCTACCCAATTAAAGAAAATAAATACCATAAAATGTGAATTTATCAAATAGTGAGTATCTTTTTAATAGTGCTGTTATTTTTTTGTTCTTCTTGTAACTTATTTCTACAAATATCACATCTATGCTGATAGACCTTGGGACCAGTAGGATTCCACAGAAAATATCTCTTAACTCCATCAACATAACCCAAGAATATAATACTTCTAGATTTTGGGTCTAACTTTTTTCTCTCTTGGAATGGTACATCACATACATAAGACAACCAAATATACGTAAAAAAATAATTGGGTGGCTTACCTTGCCACATCATCATTGGTATTTTCAACTCAATTGCAATTGATAGTGACCGAATTATCACATACATAAAAGGACTTGGTTAAACCGATAGTTTACAACATAGCTCATTTCTTTCTAAGAGAGTCCTATTCAGCCGCTTTGCTACACCCTTTTATCGAAGCGTATATGCAAATGTAAACTGTCGCTAAATACCTACTTGCTTGCAAAATGTTAGAAAATCACATCTACATATTCTCTCTATTATTGAACTCAAACACTTGATCCTTTTTCTAGATTCAAGTTCTAACTTTGATTTTGAATTCTTTGAATACTGCGAACATAACTAACTTTTTTCGAATCGGGTACACCAATAACCTCTCAAAATAATTATTAATAAATGGCACATGATATTTTTTTCACCATAGGGAGATCTCTTGTGACTCTCATACACGAGAATGAATCAATTCCAATAAGTTTTTTGTTTGAATAGTTGATTTACCGAACGTCAATCTATATTGCTTGCATGTACCACAAATTAAAGCTCACAAAATGGCAAGTTTACCAATTTGAGCCTAGAAATGAGATTACATTTCACAAGAATCTTTAAGTCTCATTTCGACATGTGGTCCAATTTTCAATGCCATGTCATCATCATTTCTTTTTGTTTTGTTTTGTTAAAACAACTGATGCCTTTACCTCATGGAAAGTATCCCACAAGCAAGCATAGATTAACTGCAAGCGTTTTTGCTTTTATTAACACAAAAGCACCTTTAACAACTTTTAATATCCGACCTTCAATATCAGTCTTGCAACCAAGGTTATCCAATTGCCTAATAAATAACAGATTTTTCATCAAACCTTTCACATGTCTTAGTCCTTGAAATGTACGAATAAAACCATCAAATATTCTTATTTTGATAGCACCCACTCCAATAATTTCTAAGGCATGATCATTTTTTATGAACACAAATATTCTTTTAAAACATGTTCATAGGTACAAAACCATTCATGATGTTGAGTCATGCGCCAAATTATTCCTGAATTCATAATATCCAGACATTGGTGAGATATTTGTCTCATTTATAACCAATTGATATATCACTATACAAGATTTTTCCATCATTAGAGGTATTCGCAACACATTCTTAAGAATGTGATCCTTTTAAACCCCTTTCTATACTCTTCTTATTTCAAAAATTTTTTTTGAAGTGTCATCTCATGCCATAATTGTAGCATTTGAATTGCTTCTTTTCTCATGATTTTGGTCTACTTTGGCTTCCACTAGAACCACGCTCCATTGATCTCGCTCTCTCTATCAATAGTGCCTCTGCTTGCTTGGAACTCTCTAATATATTTTTCTTATTCTTGCATCTGGATCTTCTTCAGGAATTGTAGCTGTCATATCATCAAAAGAAAGATAATCAATTAAGACATTATTAGTTAAATTGATGATGAGTTGATCATATGAATTTGGTAGACTTTGAAGTAGAAGTTCTGCATATTCATTTTGTGCTGATTGTAATCCAACAATGAGAGTTAGAAAAATAGTGTATTTAGATTGTTGATATGATCCATTGTCTATTATGGTTTCACTAATTCAAAGAGTATAAAATTTTCTCTTCAAAAATATCTTGTAGTAAAGTGACTTGACTTCATATAATTTGGTAAGAGCATTCTTAATTTTTGTTGTTGTTTTTTTTTTATGTAAAACCCGGTTAATTAACGGCTAATCAACCCATAAATGAGAAATTATTCTAGAAAGCCCAAAATGTGATTTTTATGGCTAAATGTGATAGACGAGGTTGAAACGAGAATTTCGGTACCAATTTTATAGAATTCGGACCAAGATTGGACCGAACGGGACAAACCGGGCCAATCGGACCCAAAGTGGGCCCTTGGCCCAACATAACTAAACCAAAACCCTTGTTTTCAGCATTCTCTCTCCTCATTAAGCACACTTACATGCTGAAATTGGAGGCACAAGAGGGAAGAACACTTTCTCAAGTTCTCTCCCTTGGTTGATCTTCAAACCACCATAACTTTTGATCTAAAGTTCCGATTGCCACTCCGTTTGCGGCCACGCGTTCACCGCGGAGAGCTCTACAAAACCCATACAACCAATCTTGAGGTAAGCCACGTTTTGCTCTTCGAAATTCCAGCCTTATTTTCGAGTTTCATGAGCAAAAATATTGAGATTTTGGGCTCTTTGATGTTATAGGACCCAATTCTCTTGAAGGAGAAGGTTAATCTTGTCTCCTTGGATCTTGGGTGTGGTAAGATTCTCAACCTTAGTGTTATTTGTGGTTCTATGATGTTTGAGTTTTGAGATGTTGTGTATGGGTATGATGGTTGTGGCTTAGGTTGTGTATATGTGGATGTTGAAGCTTGATTGGTGATATTGAAAAGCTTGAAAAGGACTTTGGTAGTGAAAAATCTGTTCTTGGAGGTGTTGAGTCCTTGAGAGCTTGTGGATAAGTGATTTGGAAGTGCTCCGGTTGAGCTTGGGAAATCGGCTAAGGTATGGTTTCGGTTTCCCGTATCTAATATAAAATGTGGTAGGAAATACTTAGGCTAGAGACCCTAAGATAGGCATTGAATTGTTGGTGTTGTTGAATGGTTGAGATATATGATGTGGTCATATATGTGATGATGATTATTGATGCCTTGATAGTATGATGTATGAGAAATATGCATGTTGTGATATATGCTTGATGATTGGTTATGGTTGAATTGTGGGTTGAACCATGTTGATGGTGAATATGATATTGATTATGTATAATGATGGTTAATTGGAATTGGTGTTGTTGAAAATTGGCATGAAGAAGAGTATATGATATGTCAATGTGTTTGGGTTTGAGCCACTTGGGTGAAGTGGGCTAGAATGATGGGATAGTGATTTTGTAAATTGTGGTAATGTGTCAATGTGTGAGTTGAGGAGGCTTGATGTTGAATTTGATATATATTGATTGATTTCAAAGAAAAGGGATGAAATTGGCATGTTTTGATTGGTTTTGAAAAGAGTTGAAAATGGCTTGTTTTGAAAATGGCACTTTGTGATTTTTATGAAAAACACAGTTTTTTGACATACTTTGACGGGACATAACTTGGACTACGGACCTCTGTTTTGTGCCAAATCTATTTAGAAATGAAATTGGATCCGGGATGTCCATGCCGTTCGAAGAACGGGTGAAAAACGATTTAAAATAAGGAAGTTATGTCCGTCGGAAGATTGGGGGTTGAATCTGTGAATTCTGCAGTTTTTAACTTAGAAAAATTTTAGCAGAGTAACCCCCCGCGCGTAGGCGCACATGGCGCGTACGCGCCGTTCTTCCAGAAAGCGCCATCCACGTGTGTGCGTGATGTGCGCGGTAGCACCGATGGGCTGCACCCAATGCCCAGCTATTTTCCAGAGAGTTGTGCCAGAGTTGTGCCAGTTTTGTGCCTGGGGCACAAGTGTACCCACGCGTACGCGTGGGTGACGCGTGTGCGCCGTTGACTAATTTTTGAATGTGCGCGTCCGCGTGAAGGGCGCCTACGCGCCGATGAGTTTTTGTGGCCATCCACGCGTGCGCGTGGAGTGCGCGTACTCGTGGCCCTGTTTTCATCCGAAAGTTGATTTTTGAGTTTTAAAAGCCAAATCTCATACTTCTAAGCCTCTGATCTCACCACTTATGTCTTAAATCATGTTGATATGCCTAGCTATTAGAAAAGGAGCTAGGGGATGTGGTAACTTGCGAGTGAAGCAAGGGAAAAATGAATGATCAATGAGGATCAAAGATGATTATGTGAGAGGCGGAGGATGGTGGTGGAAGTGCTTGTTATGCCATGGGCCGAAAGGTCGTATTTGTTAATGAGATGGCTGGTTATGGATTTAACCGTGATGCCGATTGGCTGGTTATGGATTTAACCGTGAGCCGGATGGCTAGATTATTGCCGTGTTACGGCGGAGCCATGATTATGGCCATGTATAAATGCATATATGCTGTTGAATGAATTGTGAATGTTGCACTTCCACTGTTGGAGATGAGTGTTTCCCTGGGAAGAAGCAGTGGCTAGCCACCACGTGCTCCAGGTTGAGACTCGAAGCTCTTTTGACCCTATGTCATAAGTGTGGCCGGGCACTGTGAAAGACCCGGATGAGCTCGCCCCCGTAAATATTCACCAATGAAGGTGATGGATATAGATCATGATTATGATCAAGTTTATGATGAGTATAACTCGAGTTGGGGATGCGTGACAGAGGGACAGTCCAATGGTTAGCTACCAGGACTTGTCGGGTTGGCTCTATAACCGACAGATGATATCATCAGCCACTAGGGACAGGCATTCATCATATGCATACTCTATGAATTGTTTGAGATTGCCTATTTGACTGCATATTACTTGCTAATTGTCTAAATGCCTTAATTGTTCATATTTGTATATTCCTTGTTTGATATAACTGTGTCTGCTACATTATACTCCTGCTGGTGGTCGGGAGGTGTGAAGGAATTAGAAAGGGAAGTATTAGTTAGATTGAAGAATCTTTAGTCGTATGCCCTTTTATGGTTTAGCTTGTTTATAAGCTTTGAATTATCTGGAGGAAGTTCTAGGATTGCCTTTGGCTTTCCTCTATTATTATGTATTATATATGTGGAAGTTGTTACCATGCTGGGGACCTCTGGTTCTCACCCATGCAGATTTTGTGGTTTTCAGATGCAGGACGTGAGGTTTCTCGCTGAGACATACTGGAGACTTCTAGATTTGCGAAGATCCTTTGTTCTCGGGACTATGTTTTGGGTTATATGTTTTGCTTAGATACTTTTACCTCCATTAAATAATACAAACTGTGATGACTCCTCTTATGGGAGATTTTGGAGAATAGGTTTCTGTATTTGTGTCCCTTTGGGTTTCCTTTGGGGTTTTTCTTATTTTATCATATCTATATATTGCTATACTCAGACCGGTTATCTTCACAGCCGGATTTTGAGTCTTGATATTCCTGTTTTTGACACTCTTTTGTATATATATAATCTCGCGTTGGTTTATCCTTGTTCGTTACGTTATCGATCGGAGTGTTGCGCTTTTGAGTTGCGGTTTTTGTTTACCCCTTTTTCTACAAAGGCTCCTAGTTATAATCAATCGTTCATACTACTATACGTACTAATTTTTTTTTATTTTAGAGGTCGTAATACCTTGCCATCTCTGAATTATGACTTAAGCATAAGACTCTGTATGGTAGGGTGTTACATTATGGTATCAGAGCAGTTCGTTCCTGTAGAGCCTGAGGGATGGACTGACTATGCTTATGTGCATTCACTGTGTGTGTTATGTGCTATTAGTATATCTGCTTGATATAATTGGCATAAACGTTCATGAGCATGCATTTGGGACTTTGAAGCACTAGACTTTCGATATTGAGACTGATCAACTTAATATCGATTATTTGGTGTGTATAGGAACCAGATGGCGCCTCGTGGACGCGGTAGAGGCCGTGGTAGAGGTCGTACGAATGCTCGTGCACTGGAGAATAACCCTAATGACCCGGTGAACTTTATGACTGCGTTGGAGAACATGGCTGCTGCTATGCAAGCCACTGCTGAGGCTCTTGGTCAACAGATGAACAACCATGGTAATGATGGAGGTGGAGTTCAGGGCCCGATGACACTGGCAAACTTTTTGAAGGTTAATCAACCTAAGTTCAAGGGAAATAATAGCCCGACTAAGGCTGATACATGGTTTCAGGCTATAGAGCGAGCACTGCAAGCACAAGTGGTACCTGAAGGACAGTGTGTCGAGTTTGCTACGTATATGCTCACCGGTGAAGCGTCGCATTGGTGGCAAGGTATCCGACGTCTTCTGCAGCAGGGTGATGACTATATCACCTGGAATGTCTTCTGAGAGGAGTTCTATAAGAAGTACTTTCCGACTTCTGCTAGGACGGCCAAGGAGCTTGAATTGTTACAGCTGAAGCAGGGTACCATGTCCGTATCAGAGTATACTCACAATTTTGAAGAGCTGTCCAGGTTCTCTCATATATGCCAAGGGACTCCGGTGGAATATGAAGAATGGAAGTGTGTTAAGTATGAAGGAGGACTCCGGAGTGATATTTTCAGTTCAGTGGGACCAATGGAGATTAGGACTTTCTCCGAGTTGGTAAACAAGTGTAGGGTTGCTGAAGAGTGTGTGAAAAGGGCAACCGCTGAGAAAGGGAGTCACAAAAGATCATTCCCACAGAACCGAGGGAAGAGCTTTGCACCTAGAGGTCCGTCTTTCAAGAAGGGAAGCTCTTTCAGGAGGCCCAACAACAACAACAACTCCCAAGGGAAGAAGTTTGGGAAGCAGCCTCAGAATGATCAAGCTTGTACTAGATGTAGGAGTCACCATCCGGGAGCACCATGCAAGGCCGGATGGGGTTTGTGCTACAATTGTGGAAAGGCGGGGAATAAAGCCGCAAGTTGTCTGGAGAAACAGAAACAAGGTGCTGGGAAAGCACAACAGACTAGTCGGGTGTTCACCACATCAGCTATAGGTGCCGAGGGATCTGAGACACTCATTCGAGGTAACTGTGAAATGGCTGGTCAAACTTTAAATGCTTTATTTGATTTGGGAACATCACATTCATTCATTGCATTTGAGAAAGCCCATGAGTTAGGATTGAAGATCGTAACTTTAGGTTATGACCTAAAAGTATATAATGCTACCCATGAAGCCATGGTGACTAGGCTAGGATGCCCGGAAGTTTCCTTTAGGTTCAAGCAGCGTGATTTTGTTCATAATTTAGTTTGCTTGCCGATGATCGGTCTTGATCTTATCTTGGGATTGGACTGGTTATCTAAGAACCATGTTCTGTTTGATTGTTCTACAAAGTCGGTGTACTTTATGCCGGAGGATACAGAAGGGCCGGTCGTGGTGAATAATTATTACCTGAATTCGATGATGGTAAACTGTTCTGGGATCGAATGTCAGGGTATCCTGTTGTTAACCGCGGGCATTTCGGGTGATGATCAAAGGTTGGAGCAGATTCCGGTTGTGTGTGAGTTTCCGGAAGTGTTTCCCGATGATATTGATGAGTTTCCACCTAACCGAGAGGTTGAGTTTGCTATTGAGTTGGTGCCTGGGGCAGGACCAATCTCAATTGCTCCTTATAGGATGTCACCGTTAGAGATGAACGAGCTAAAGTCTCAGTTAGAGGATTTGTTGGGTAAGAATTTTATCCGACCGCGTGTCTCCCCATGGGGTGCGCCAGTGCTACTGGTAAAGAAGAAAGATGGGAGTATGCGGCTCTGTGTAGATTACAGGCAGCTGAACAAGGTTACAATAAAGAATAAGTACCTATTGCCGAGGATTGATGATCTCATGGATCAGTTGCAAGGAGCTGGAGTTTTCTCCAAGATCGATTTGCGATCCGGTTATCACCAGATAAGGGTGAGGGGTGAGGATATCCCTAAGACCACTTTCAGGACTCGTTATGGTCATTACGAGTACACTGTAATGTCTTTTGGGTTGACGAATGCTCCAGCAGTATTCATGGATTACAAGAACAGAGTTTTTCGTCCGTTTCTGGATAAATTTGTTGTTGTCTTCATTGACGACATACTGATTTACTCCAAGACTGAAGAAGAGCATGCGAAACATTTGAGGACCGTGTTGCGGATTTTAAAGGAGAAGAAACTTTATGCAAAACTATCTAAGTGTGAGTTTTGGAGGAGTGAGGTGAAGTTTTTGGGTCACGTGGTGAGTAAGGAGGGAATAGTCGTAGATCCAACTAAGGTGGAGGCTGTGATGGATTGGAAGCAACCAACCACCGTAACAGAGATAAGGAGTTTTCTGGGCTTAGCTGGCTATTATCAAAGGTTTATCAAGGGCTTTTCACAGATAACTTTGCCAATGACAAAGTTAACCCGCAAAGACACTCCATTTGTTTGGACTCCTAAATGCGAGGAGAGCTTTCAGACATTGAAGAAAAAGTTGACCACTGCACCTGTGTTAGTGTTACCTGAGCCGAACGAGCCATTTGAGGTGTACTGTGATGCCTCATTAAAGGGTTTAGGGTGCGTGCTGATGCAGCATCATAATGTGGTGGCATATGCCTCACGGCAGTTGAGGCCACATGAAGTTAATTACCCTACGCACGATTTGGAACTCGCTGCAGTTGTGTTTGCCTTGAAGGTGTAGAGGCGTTATCTCTATGGGGTTAAGTTCCAAGTTTTCTCTGATCATAAGAGCTTGAAGTACCTCTTTGATCAGAAAGAGCTTAATATGAGGCAGAGGAGGTGGATGGAATTATTGAAGGACTACGACTTTGAGTTGAATTACCATCCGGGAAAGGCGAATGTAGTGGCGGATGCGTTAAGTCAGAAGTCGTTATATGCGGCTTGGATGATGCTTCAAAAGGAAAAGTTGCTCAAGGGATTCGAGAGTCTAAAAATTGGTGCTCGAGAAGTATCCAGAACTTTGTGTTTGAGCCGATTAGAAATCTCAAGTGACTTTAAGTCCGAACTCCTAAAGGCTCATCAAAATGATGAAGCGTTATGGAAGGTGTTACCGGCCATTGAGCAAGGAAAACAGTGGAGAGTGTCGGAAGAAAAAGATGGGTTATGGAGGTTCAAGGGTAGGATCATTGTTCCGGATGTTGGCACTTTGAGGCAGGATATCTTAAAGGAGGCACACAAAAGCGGCTTCTCCATTCACCCGGGAAGTACTAAGATGTACCATGATTTAAAGGCGATATTTTGGTGGTCGGGTATGAAAAATGATGTGGCGGAGTATGTTTCAAAGTGCTTAACTTGCCAAAAGGTAAAGATTGAACATCAAAGACCTTCCGGGATGTTGCAACCTTTAGAGATTCCACAATGAAAGTGGGAAAGTATTGCAATGGACTTCGTGTCAGGATTGCCAAGGACTAGGGCTAGTTTTGATGCTATCTGGGTGATTGTGGACCGACTGACGAAGTCAGCTCACTTTTTACCCATTCGTATGACTTACACCCTCGAGGAGCTAGCACGGTTATACATAAAGGAGATTGTGAGACTTCATGGTGTACCTACTACTATAATCTCTGATAGAGATCCTCGTTTCACTTCAAGGTTTTGGGGTGCATTTCAGAAAACTTTTGGAACCCGATTAAGCTTGAGCACGGCTTACCATCCTCAAACAGATGGTCAATCCGAGAGGACGATCCAAACACTAGAGGATATGTTAAGAGCTTGTGTTTTGGACCAACCGACAAGTTGGGATCGGTATATGCCATTAGTGGAGTTTGCATACAATAATAGTTATCATGCAAGCATCGGAATGGCTCCGTATGAGGCCTTGTATGGGAGGAAATGTCAATCTCCGCTATGTTGGTATGAAGCTGGAGAGAAATGCTTATTGGGGCCGGAATTGATAGCTGAGACTACCGAACAAGTCAAGAAAATCCGAGATAGGATGCTTACGGTGCAGAGTCGTCAAAAGAGTTACGCCGATTAGAGGCGAAAGCCCTTAGAATTTGAGGAAGGAGACCATGTTTTCCTTAAGGTTACTCCGACTACGGGAGTAGGTAGGGCGATTAAAGCAAAGAAGTTGAATCCTCGATACATTGGTCCATTTCAGATCCTGGAGAGGATTGGATCGGTGGCATATCGGATGGCTCTACCATCTCATCTTTCGAACCTGCACGACGTGTTTCACGTGTCACAGCTTCGGAAGTACACTCCTGATGCTAGCCATGTGTTGGAACCTGAATCGGTTCAGTTAAGGGAAGATTTGACGCTTCCCGTGGCTCCGGTCAGAATTGATGATACTAGTATCAAACGGTTGCGTGGAAAAGAGGTTTCATTAGTCAAAGTGGCATGGGGTCGAGGCGGCGTTGAAGACCACACTTGGGAACTTGAGTCGGAGATGCGAACGGATTATCCGCATTTATTCTCAGGTAATTGCATTTGAATTTTGTGGGCAAAATTCCCAATTAGGTGGGTAGAATGTAAAACCCAGTTAATTAACGGCTAATCAACCCATAAATGAGAATTTATTCTAGAAAGCCCAAAATGTGATTTTTATGGCTAAATGTGATAGAGGAGGTTGAGACGAGAATTTCGGTACTAATTTTATAGAATTCGGACCAAGATTGGACCGAACGGGTCAAACCGGGCCAATCGGACCCAAAGTGGGCCCTTGGCCCAACATAACTAAACCAAAACCCTAGTTTTCAGCATTCTCTCTCCTCATTAAGCACACTTACATGCTGAAATTGGAGGCACAAGAGGGAAGAATACTCTCTCAAGTTCTCTCCCTTGGTTGATCTTCAAACCACCATAACTTTTGATCTAGAGCTTCGATTGCTGCTCCGTTTACGGCCACGCGTTCACCGCAGAGAGCTCTACAAAACCCAGACAACTAATCTTGCGGTAAGCCACGTTTTGCTCTTTGAAATTCCAGCCTTGTTTTCAAGTTTCATGAGCAAAAATATTGAGATTTTGGGCTCTTTGATGTTATAGGACCTAACTCTCTTGAAGGGGAAGGTTAATCTTGTCTCCTTGGACCTTGGGTGTGGTAAGATTCTCAATCCTAGTGTTATTTGTGGTTCTATGATGTTTGGGTTTTGAGATGTTATGTATGGGTATGATGGTTGTGGCTTAGGTTGTGTATATGTGGATGTTGAAGCTTGATTGGTGATATTGAAAAGCTTGAAAAGGACTTTGGTGGTGAAAAATCTGTTCTTGGAGGTGTTGAGGCCTTGAGAGCTTGTGGATAAGTGATTTGGAAGTGCTCCGGTTGAGCTTGGAAAATCGGCTAAGGTATGGTTTCGGTTTCCCGCATCTAATATGTAATGTGGTAGGAAATACTTAGACTAGAGACCCTAAGATAGGCATTGAATTGTTGATGTTGTTAAATGGTTGAGATATATGATGTGGTCATATATGTGATGATGATTATTGATGCCTTGATAGTATGATGTATGAGAAATATGCATGTTGTGATATATGCTTGATGATTGGTTATGGTTGAATTGTGGGTTGAACCATGTTGATGGTGAATATGATATTGATTATGTATAATGATGGTTAATTGGAATTGGTGTTGTTGAAAATTGGCATGAGGAAGAGTATATGATATGTCAATGTATTTGGGTTTGAGCCACTTGGGTGAAGTGGGCTAGAATGATGGGATAGTGATTTTGTAAATTGTGGTAATGTGTCAATGTGTGAGTTGAGGAGGCTTGATGTTGAATTTGATATATATTGATTGATTTCAAAGAAAAGGGATGAAATTGGCATGTTTTGATTGGTTTTGAAAAGAGTTGAAAATGGCTTGTTTTGAAAATGGCACTTTGTGATTTTTATGAAAAACATGGTTTTTGGGCATACTTTGACGGGACATAACTTGGACTACGGATCTCTGTTTTGTGCCAAATCTATTTAGAAATGAAATTGGATCCGAGATGTCCATGCCGTTTGAAGAACGGGTGAAAAACGATTTAAAATAAGGAAGTTATGTCCGTCGGAAGATTGGGGGTTGAATTTGTGAATTCTGCAGTTTTTAACTTAGAAAAATTTTAGCTGAGTAACCCCCCTGCGCGTAGGCGCACATGGCGCGTATGCGCCGTTATTCCAAAAAGCGCCATCCACGCGTGCGCGTGATGTGCGTGAGCGCGCCGATGGGCTGCACCCAATGCCCAGCTATTTTCCAGAGAGTTGTGCCAGAGTTGTGCCAATTTTGTGCCTGGGGCACAAGAGTACCCACGCGTACGCGTGGTTGACGCGTGCGCGCCGTTGACTAATTTTTGAATGTGTGCATCCACGTGAAGGGCGCCTACGCGCCGATGAGTTTTTGTGGCCATCCGCGCGTGCGCGTGGAGTGCGCGTACGCGTGGCCCTGTTTTCATCCCAAAGTTGATTTTTGAGTTTTAAAAGCCAAATCTCATACTTCTAAACCTCCGATCTCACCACTTATGTCTTAAATCATGTTGATATGCCTAGCTATTAGAAAAGGAGTTAGGGGATGTGGTAACTTACGAGTGAAGCAAGGGAAAAATGAATGATCAATGAGGATCAAAGATGATTATGTGAGAGGCAGAGGATGGTGGTGGAAGTGCTTGTTATGCCATGGGCCGAAAGGTCGTATTTGTTAATGAGATGGCTGGTTATGGATTTAACCGTGATGCCGATTGGCTGGTTATGGATTTAACCGTGAGCCGGATGGCTAGATTATTGCCGTGTTACGGCGGAGCCATGATTATGGCCATGTATAAATGCATATATGCTGTTGAATGAATTGTGAATGTTGCACTTCCACTGTTGGAGATGAGAGTTTCCCTGGGAGGAAGCAGTGGCTAGCCACCACGTGCTCCAGGTTGAGACTCGAAGCTCTTTTGACCCTATGTCATAAGTGTGGCCGGGCACTGTGAAAGACCCAGATGAGCTCGCCCCCGTAAATATTCACCAGTGAAGGTGATGGATATAGATCATGATTATGATCAAGTTTATGATGAGTATAACTCGAGTTGGGGATGCGTGACAGAGGGACAGTCCAATGGTTAGCTACCAGGACTTGTCGGGTTGGCTTTATAATCGACAGATGATATCATCAGCCACTAGGGACAGGCATTCATCATATGCATACTCTATGAATTGTTTGAGATTGCCTATTTGACTGCATATTACTTGCTAATTGTCTAAATGCCTTAATTGTTCCTATTTGTATATTCCTTTTTTGATATAACTGTGTCTGCTACATTATACTCCTGCTGGTGGTCGGGAGGTGTGAAGGAATTAGAAAGGGAAGTATTAGTTAGAATGAAGAATCTTTAGTCATATGCCCTTTTATGGTTTAGCTTGTTTATAAGCTTTGAATTATCTGGAGGAAGTTCGAGGATTGCCTTTGGCTTTACTCTATTATTATGTATTATATATGTGGAAGCTGTTACCATGCTGGGGACCTTTGGTTCTCACCCATGCGGATTTTGTGGTTTTCAGATGCATGACGTGAGGTTTCCCGCTGAGACATGCTGAAGACTTCTAGATTTGTGAAGATCCTTTGTTCTCGGGACTATGTTTTGGGTTATATGTTTTGCTTAGATACTTTTACCTCCATTAAATAATACAAACTGTGATGACTCCTCTTATGGGAGATTTTGGATAATAGGTTTCTGTATTTGTGTCCCTTTGGGTTTCCTTTGGGGTTTTCCTTATTTAATCATATGTATATATTGCTATACTCGGACCGGTTATCTTCGCAGCCGGATTTTGAGTCTTGATATTCCTGTTTTTGACACTCTTTTGTATATATATAATCTCGCGTTGGTTTATCCTTGTTCGTTACGTTATCGATCGGAGTGTTGCGCTTTTGAGTTGCGGTTTTTGTTTGCCCCTTTTTTTACAAAGGCTCCTAGTTATAATCAATCGTTCATACTACTATACATTCTATTTTTTTTTTATTTTAGAGGTCGTAATACCTTGCCATCTCTGAATTATGACTTAAGCATAAGACTCTGTACGGTAGGGTGTTACATTTTATATACTAGACTTGATAAGACTTAATTAGCTAGTGTCGAGTTTAAATTTGCAATGATATTATCATCCATCTCTTTCTATTTTGTCATCTGTGATACAATGTATTTATCTTTAATTTCTACCACAAGATTATCTTTTCTCAAAATTGTTTTTATCTTCAATTTCCATAAAAAAAATTACTTCCACTGAATTTCTGAATCTCATACTTTGTTACTATTTTTTTAATATATCTTAACTCAGCGAAAAAAGTTATTAATTAGTAGCTTTTAGATCTGATATCACTATTAAATATTAGATAAATGATGCAGTTAAAAATATAGAAATAAAAAATAAAAATTTATATAAAAAATAGAAAAATTAAATAATATTTTTTAAAGATTACAATTTTTTTCTATTACAAAAAGATTACATCAATAACTTTTTCTCTTGATAAAAGAAGAATATACTTCTTTTTAAATATATAAGTAAAAACTACTAAAAAAAATTCTTTTTTAACATTCCAAATGACTTGATGAAAAATAAATTAAAATATCTCAATTTATAAATGAGCTTCTATTATGTAAATCATCTTTAACATAAAATAATTGATTCCTCTCTTCCTCCTCTATTAAAATTATATGGTTAATTATAAAGGTTTTAGTTTTTTCTTTCCATAAAATTAGTTTTACTAATTTTACAGTTTATCTTTATATTTTTTACTCGAAACAATAAATACTAAATAATTATGCTCTATACATAAAAGGTTAACTTTTTTGTCCGATTGAATAATCATTATTCAAATTCAATTACCGAAAATCTTATTAATTAATCCAATTTATCTTGACAAACTAGTCCCATAAATTTTATTTATAAGTTTTAATCAACAAACCTAAACCCTAAATCCGGTCAAAAAGAAGAATATACTTCTTTTCAAATATATAAGTGAAAATTAGGAATAAATATTGTTTTGGTCTCTAACGTGAGAGTCAAAATTGAAATCGTCCTCAATGTAATTTTTGATTTAAAATCATCTTTAATGTTTTATTTCATATTAAAATCATCATTTTTAATAAAATTTTTAATTTTATTACAAAAATAGCACTACTCTAATAAATAAAAAATAAATAAAAATTAAAAAAAAAAAAGAAGAAAAGAACGCCAGGGAAAGGGAGAAAGGAAAAGGGAAAGAGGAGGGGAGGGAAAGGGGCAAGGGAGAAGGGGAAGGGGGCAGGGGGGACAATGCCGGCGGCGAAACTTGAGCCGCCGTCGACTGATTCAGCGCCAACCCATTATCCCATTTCTCCCTAAACCTCTGGCACCCCACCTTCGAGTCCTACCTCCTGAATGCTCCCACCAAATCAGTGAATGGATCTGATGTGGCGGCGGCGGAAGTGAATCGAGCGCTTCTACTGGTGGTAATGGTGGTGATGATGGGAGAGAGGAAAGAGGGAAAGTGGAAGAAGCCGGAGAAGAAGAGGAAGAAAATGAAGAGGGGCATGATGGAGATGGTGATGGTGATGTTGATGGGTTTGGATGGCACCAGCAGCATGGTGTTACGTCTCTGCGTCGTCTCTGCCGTCGGAAAGCAGAACAGCGAAGAGAGGAGATGCGCGAGGAAGGAGAAAGGACGAAGTGCCAGTGGGTCTACTTCAGCTTCTGTATCTGCTTCTGATTCTGCTTCTGCATCTGCTTCTTCCTCGGCTTCTTCTTCTTCTTCTTCTTCTTCTTCTTCTTCTTCTTCTTCTTCTTCTTCTTCTTCTTCTTCTTCTTCTTCTTCTTCTTCTTCTTCTTCTTCTTCTTCATCTGTTTCTGATTTTGCTGTTGAATTTGCTGTTTTTGCTGTTAAATTTACTGTTTTTGTTGCTGAATTTGTTGTTTTATTATTTTTGCATCTGGTTTTGCTGTTGCATCTGAATTTTGCTTCTTCTTCTTCTGCATCTGTTGAATTTTGCTGTTGAATTTGCTTCTTTTCCTGTCTCTGTTTCTGATTTTTCTGTTTTTTATTTTGCTATTGAATTTAGTGGTGGTGTTGGTGTTGGTGTTGGAGGTAATTGTGCTGGTAGTGGTGAGGGTAATTTTGTCCAAAAAAAATTAAAAAGAAGATTTTAATACGAAAAAATATGTTAAGGATGATTCTAAATTGAAAATTACGTTGGGGACGGTTTCGATTCTGACCCTTAACGTCAGGGACTAAAACAATACTTCTCCCAGTTACTAAAAAAAACTCTTTTTTTTATCATTTTTATGATTTGATGAAAAAATAAATTGAAAATTTTTAATTTATAAATAAATTTCTATTACGTAAATCATCCATAACATAAAATAATTGCTTTCTCTTTTTTTTCGTCCATTAAAATTTTATGATTAATAATAAGGATTAGTTTCTTTCATTCCATAAAATTAGGTTTACTAATTTTACAATTTATCTTTATATTTCCGATTCGAAATAATAAATACTAAATAATTATGCTTTATATCAAAGAGGTTAGCTTTTTTGTCCAGCTGAATCATCATTATTCAAATTCAATTACCAAAAGTTTTATTAATTAACCCAATCTACTTTGACTAGCTAGTCTCATAAAATTTATTTATAAATTTTAATCAATAAGAAAATAATTATTATTTCGATGTTTCACTTTCTAGCTCATGTAATTACCTTATAAAAAATATTCTATTATAAAAACTAAGCTAAAAGGTGAACCGAAATTGAGTATAATATATTAATATATCTTTCGTTAGAGACGTATGAATTAGCCTATTAATAAGCAAAGGGACAACATATTGGCCCCGCAAGGTCAAATAAAAGCACAAAATACGTGGTGAAATTAGTCCGCGACAAACTCTTAAATAGAATTCAGTACCGCAACGAATTAGTTCTTGACCTGCTGAGTTGAGGGATACTGTGAAAAACCAAAGTAAGGATAATTACTTGAGGGTTGATTACTTTACTTTACAAGCGCAAAAAGAAAAAGAAAAACAAAGAATTTCATTAAAAAGTTAGAAAGAAAAGAGAAGAGCATGGCTCCAATAAAATATTTGAAGGGTAAAAGATACATAAAGTTGGTCTCCAAATTATTTTCTTAAGACAGAATTATTAGGACTGATATTTTTTATTAATATTATTTCATATTTTAAATTAATATTTTAATTTTTTAATTAGAATTTAAAAGTTAAAGTTGTACATTTAAAATTTATAGATTTTAGATTGCATTTGAAAAGAATACTGAGATTGAGAAATAAAAATTGAACGATAGAGATTTAATTAAATTTTTGTATTGTATTTAATAATTTAGGATGTACAAAGCTGAATTATGTTTTATTATTTTATTTGGTTTAACATAAAAATAGAAAAAAATCTAATTTATTTTTAAAGAGGAGTAAAATTAGAATTTAAAAAATTAAATGACAGTATTTTAAAAAAAATATTATTAATTAGTCTTTATTTTTATAAATTTTAATCTCGTGTGTTCTATTTTTTAGAGATACCGAAGGAATTGAAATTTTGTGTTTCAAAACTAAAATTTTAGTTTTAATTTTTAGTCACCAAATATGATATTGAATTTCAGTATCTTAATTTCAGTCTTAATTTTACAAATAAACGCAATTTTAGTATTTAAAATTGGCTAAATATTAGTAAAAAATAATAAATTTTATTAATAATATAATATTGGTCTATTTATTACATTATTATAAATTTTACATCTCTTAAAATATAGGTCTTTAAATCATTTATAAGTGTGTGACATTTTTTACACATAAACCGTTCTTAAAAGGTGTGTTTTAAGCGGTGAAAAATTACTCTATATTTTGAAATGATTTATATTCATCTTTAGACACTAAAAATCATAGAACGATTTAGGTTTATTTTTTAAAAGAAATTTCAAATACGAATCATTCTATAGCTAAAGTGCATTGTTTAACGAATTAATTTAAAACTAACTATTCTTAGACTATTTATATAAATATAAAAAAATTGTGTGTTAAAATTCAATTTAAAAAATTCATGTAATTCTGAATTTTATTTATTTTATTTAAGTAAAAGACTTCAATACCAGATTGGATGTTTGCACACACCTGATTTTATTAAGATGTGTTTAAATGTATTTGAATTTTTTTATATTTTTTTATTTATATACGACAAACATGAGAGACGGTGTGTTAAATGAGTGTTATTGTTGAATGTTTTCGAAACATAAACACAATGCAATAATAACAGTGAAATTTTGTGATTCATATATTTTAACAAATATTTTCAAACAAATTCAATAATTTTCCCTCAATCATTATTATCTAATGAGCAAACGTACCATTTGCATATACAATTAGATAAAATAGAGTTAATCCTCAATTTAATTTTTAAATTTATAATAAATTTTAATTTAATTTTTAAAATTTTAGTTATCTTTTTTTTATTTTTAAATTTTACAAGTGTGACTTACATTAATTTCTAAGATAATTTTAAGTACAAAAACGTTAAATGAAATATTGATATGGACAACTAAATACTATGAAATTTGTAAAACGATATCGTATAGTTTTGACGCTTAAATAGTACAAAAATGACAACGAATCACTTATTTTAGAAGAAAAAGTTTCAATAAATACTACTTATAATTTTTTTTAGACTATTAGAATACCAAAACAAAAACGTCGTTTTACAGAGTTTAACATAACATTCGGCGGTCCATATCAATGATTCGTTAATGTTTGTGCGTCAAAAATTAACTTAAGAACTAACGTAAAATTATATTTGCAAAGTTTGAGTTAATAGAAATAATTGAAATTTTAAAAACTAAATTGAGGTTTGCATATAAATTGAAGGACCAAATTGAATATTATCTCGAGAATATTATGAGTTTATAATGTAGGTAAAATCACCCTTATTCAGCATTAGATTTATGACATGTAACACATAATATGATGATAACGAATTAATGATAGTTAAATAACATCATTTAAATTTAAATGACAAGAAAAAAAAAAGGAAAGAAAATGGAGGCAATACTAGATTTAATGCATTTGCTATTGCTAACCCATCAAATTGACTTTGTCATGTATCCCTATAGAAGAAGTAGTGACCCTCTCTCTCTAATGTCTATCAATTGTGTCAACCCCCACTAACTTTGTCTAGACCTAGAAAGGAACAAGTGCACATCATTCTTTTACACCTTTCTTAAATAAAGCATCAGATTGAATTTGGGAGAGATAGCAATAGCATGGACATTATAATTATTAATGTGGCATAGACGTGATTGATCATTAGCCGTGATATATATCTTTATAGTGGACCTTCGTTTTTATATATATTTGGTTTAGACATACATAAAGTGGAAAGAGAGAAAAGTGATGTTTGCTGGGCCAGAAACTTTGTTTGAGTCCTGTGATCTCAACAATTTTATTAAGTAACGTAAATGAAGTACCAATTTAGATTACTCTAATAGTTAATTTATATGTGATAATATGTGTTAAAATAAATATCAAAAATTTAATTATGATTTATATATATAATAATTTATTGGTGAATAAAAAATTTTTAAATAAAATTTAAATTTATAATAAATTAGTCTTTTGACCTATCGAATTAAGAAATACTATAAAAAAAATATATAAATAGAGAAAAACTGAGACACTATAAATAATTGTTTGTATTGTGTAAACATCATGTCTCAAATTCAATACTAGCTAGTAGTGAAGTCACTGCATCACTCGAGTCTTGAGTGTAATAATGGGTGATCGTTTCATTATTTCATTCAGTTGATGTAAATAGTCATTGAAAATGGAAAGAATCTCTTAACTACAAATCAAGTCACGCAAACCTATCAACTCTACTTATTCGTGCCTTATATTTTTCGGATTTAATTTCTAAACATTATTGTTGTTGTTGTATAAAAAAATTATATAAATATCTAATTATATATAATGTTTGTACAAATAAAAATAAAATTTCAACTTAAAAGCTGGAAGATGAGTTTGTAGGCCGTGACAGATCCAAAAAATTTTAGTAATTAGAACAAAAATAATATATAAAAATAATAAAAATTTAACATAAATATATTTAGATATTAAAAATTCAAAATATATAAGTCAAGTTTTAAATAATTTAGGTATATTAATTTAAAAATATTTTTTTAATTTTTATATTAATTTAAAAGTATTTTTTTGTCAAATATCTTCTGTATCTATCAATTCATATTTTATTGATTTTTTATATAATACAAAAAAAATTATAGTTCAATAATTAAAAAATCTATAAAAAAAATATAAGATTAAATAAAAAAGCACAAAAATAATTGCAAAAAAAATAAAAATTTAAATCAAACAACTACTATTTTTTTAACATATAGATATAAATAATGTCTTTTTTTTATCAAGTAATTATTCAAATATTTTTTTATCATTTAATTGCAGAGCTGACGCTATAATAATTATGGTAAAAAAATTTTGATGAAAATAATTATTATACATAAGACCAAAACTAAATTAAATAAATAGTAAAAATAAATAGACGATATATAATATATATTCTCTCAGTTAAATTAAACAATTATTAAATACTAATAGTCTCATTTTTATTTGACAAACTAAATTTGGCTTTGGATAATTAATTAATTAAATTATTATTGTTATTTATTTGAGCATATTTATTTTTCTAATATAAATAGATTAAATTTATATAATTCGATAATTTTTATCATTGTATTGTTATTTAATAACCTAGATTTTTTACACAGCCACTAAAAAAATTAAATATAGAGACACACCTATTATTTTAGGGGTGGATATACTTACTATTTGTTTATAAAAATTCAATGGGAGTAATTATCCCCACATATTTGCAAGTAAATCTGACTTGTTTGTGAGTATTATTTACGTCTTAAATATCAAAATAATTAAGTTTGGTTAATTGAGTGGTTAATTTATTTATATACTTAAATAAATATTAAAATTTAAATTTGATTTTATATATAAAATAATTTATTATTCAGTATTAAATTTTTAAATAAAATTCTAATTTATAATGAATTAGTGATTAAATTGTTGAATTGAAAAATATCGTAAAAATTAAAAAAAAATTCAAAAGAATACTTATTTAAAATGATGTATTAAATATAAAATTATTTATACTCTTTCATCTAGCGTCTAAACTTTACGAGAGATTATTTTGGTATAGTTTTAACATCCTTTATTTAAGTTAAACAATAACTTAAAAGTTTAAAAAGAATTGAAGACAAGACTATTAATAAAACGTTTTATGCAAAATTAAACTCTGTGTATTTCTTTTCATCGTTGTTAAATTATTTTTGTTAATCTTTATAATTTTTTTAAATTTGTAATTAAATATTTATATTTTAAAAATTTTTAATTAAATTTTTATACTATTTTTAAATTTATAATTAGATTATTTTTAACAATAAACATTATAACAATATTTTTATTTATCTCATACCATTAACAAATATGCCTTAACATATTTTGTTAAGTTAAACATTTTTAAAATAATAAGAATGTAATTACCATGTTAAGTTAAACATTTTTAAAATAATAAAGAGGTAATTACAAATTTAAAATTGGTGTAAGGATCTATGATGCACCACTATTTCGTGGTACATCTTATGCTTAATTAAGTGAATTTTATCTACTATTCTCACACTTATTCATGTAAGTTGCATGTTTTACATTTTTCTTTCTAATTTTGTACTATGATTGAAAACATGTTTCTTTGGTCTTAATTTAGCTAATTCCTATGAAGTACAGACACTTGGCTGAGTTGCCGTGTCCACATGTCAGACACATTTCGGACACGATACCTGTTCGACACTCGTCCGACACTCGTGTCTGCTGTATCCAACCGTGTCTTAATAAAAAATAAAAAATTCTTCGTCGGACACACTTGGACACACCTAAATACTATTACGTGTCAGCGTGTCCAATCTTATTGTTAAGATATATTTTTGAAATAAATTTAGATATAGTATATATTATTATTTATTAAAACAAAAAGATATTTTAAATACTTGATATAATTAAAATAAAACGTTAAAAATAATAAAAAATTAATTTATATTTCAATATCAATAAAATATCAAAATATCATTATGACTTATCTAAAAAATTACTTTATATTTTATATGTATGGGTGTCCCCGTGTCTTATAAGATTTTAAAATTCGTGTGTCGGCGTGTCCTGTGTCGTGTCGTGTCCCGTGTCCGTGTCAATGTCCGTGCATCATAGGCTAATTCTAATCCTCTCTTATCACTATTCGATGCCATGATATGTGTGTTAAGTGTTTTCAACGATTACAGGGCAAGAATGACTTAGAGGATGGAAAGGAAGTATGCAAAAGTGGAAGGAATACAAGAAGTTGAAGGAACTGCAAAGCTGTCAACCCTGACCTCTTCGCACTCAATCGATCATAACTTGAACTACAGAGGTCCAAATGAGACGGTTTCAGTTGCGTTGAAAAGCTAACATTCGGGACTTCGCAACGATATATAATTTGCCATAGTTAATATGGCGTTCAGGGATGCATACGTGCAAAGCACGCGTACGCGTTGATCGTGCAAAAGTTCAGTGACGCGTACGCGCGCATGAGCCACGTGCTTTACGTATCAAAAATCGTCCCCAGTAATTTCTGGGATGTTTTTGACACAGTTCTCGACCCAAAAAACACATATTAGAGGCTGTAGAGTGGAGGAATCATAGAAAACTTCTCATTATTCACATTTTAGGTTTGAGATGTAGTTTTCTAGAGAGAGAGGCTCTCTCCTCTCTCTTACTGTGCGCCTCCGTGCCCTTTCTTTTCTCTCTATGCACGCGCACGCGTATCGTATGCGTGCGCGTCGATTGCGCTGCCAGCTTTCAAATTTCTCTCTTCCCTTCTCATCCTTATTCTCTTTCATTCTCTTTTACATACTGCATCTACATACTTTCTTTAATTGCATTTTATTTTTTATTTATTTTTCCTTCTTTTCTAATTTTCTATTTTATCACTGGGGTTAAATATTCTTATTCAACTGTCACATCTTTTCTTGAATTATTTCGGTGCTCCGTGATTTGTTTTAAACTGTTGGGTGTTATTAATTATAAGCCAATGCTAATTTCTTATGATACTTGTCTTCCATTTGCATTGATATGAATTTATATTGTCTTTCATTACCCACACTATCTCTCTCATTTTTGCAATTTTCGCATTATTCATATACCATCTGCTTCTACTGTTTTCTCACTTACATGTTGTAGCTACCATGTAGTTGAGCTCCTCATTATTTAGCATCAACCCACCCATATTCTATTTGTTTCCTTATCTTTGTTTCTGAGTTATTCCTCTTCCTTTTTCTCTTCTTTTAAGATGGCCACCGAGGAGGGAAACGGTAAAGCTTCTGAATGGGGAGACAAACAAATCCATATGCACATTCTTTAGAGAAAAAGCATCGGTTGTAGCACCCGTCCACTTGCACATCTCTGCATGCACCGAGGACGGTGCAATCTTTAAGTGTGGGGAGGTCGATACCGATCTCCGCGGGTTAGTTAGTTCCTTCTCAATACCAATGTTTAATATCCTTTGTTCATTGTTGCATTTGCATGATTGATTGCATGTTTGTTTGATTTTGTGCATATTCTACCACTACTTGGTTGAAGTAATATTTTCTTTTTCAAGAAACTTTTTATAGCATTTCACTAATTTGAATTAAAATTTAGCTAAACTTGTTTGAAGAAATTTTATTTTGGAACATGGTTTAGAGCTCAAACACACAAAACCAGTGAGATTTTGAGCCTAATTGATTGGTTGGATTTTATCAACCAATATTTTGTTTTTGGTGTGTGTTGTTCTCTCTAAAATTGTGATCTTTGTCTTGCTTAATTCTATATTTCCATTATTTGATGTATGCATACACTTACATGATTGAGGCCTTGTTTCACTGAGCTTACATACCCATATGGCCTTACCTTTCATTATCCTTTGCAAACCAAAGTTGAGCCTATTTTACCCATTTATTCTTTACTTTAACTCATCACTAACTCTAAGCAGAAAACAATAATGTCCCTAATTTGAATCCTTGGTTGGCTTAGACTAGTGAGAGTGCTCATGAATTAAGTGTGGGAAAATTGAGTTTGCCAATATTTGGTTTGAGAATTGGGTGTTGTATATTCTTGAGAAAATATGAAAAAAAATGTTTAGGACATGTTTATGCATTCAATACCTTAATCATATGCATTAAAAAAAAACAAAAGAAAAAAAAAATATATATATATATATACAAAGAAAAAAAAGAAAGAAAAAGAGCAAATAAATAAAAAAGGGGACAAAATATCCCAAAGTATATTGTGATAGCAATGCATATGTACTGTACTCAAAATTGGAATGCATGAATATGTGGGAAACATAGTTAATGGGTAGTTAGATTTTGCATTTTAATTATATGGATTGTCCTAAGTTAGGTGGGAAGTTTAGGTTAATTAAGGATTTAGATTTTAGTCCACTTGACCAAATACAACCCTACCTTAACCCTAACCCCATTACAACCCTCAAAAGATATCTTGATTTGTGTATTTGTGCATTAAATTTTTGTTGATTGTTAGATGAAGAGCAAGCTTTAGAAAGCAAAATTAGTAGAGAATTGAGAAAGTCGAACCTTAAACACCTGAGCGATTAGAGTGTATACACTTCCGGTGAGGGTTCGATGCTCGATTCTTTGTTCCCGGCTTTCATGAGCTATTTTCTTCTGAAAGTCTATTTGTACTTCATTTTTATGATTTGAATTAGTGAAATCTAGTTCATATTTGTTCTTAAAAGGTTTATTTACTTTTCACCAAGTAGGTAAAAGCATTTTGCATTTAGTTGCATTCATATAAATAGGTTGCATTTCATACATCCTACCATTCCTCTTCACTCTTATAGTTTCTCTTGAACTTAGCATGAGGACATGCTAATGTTTAAGTCTGGAGAGATTTGATGCACCACTATTTCGTGGTACATCTTGTGCTTAATTGAGTGGATTTTATCCACTATTCTCACACTTATTCATGTAAATTACATGTTTTACATTTTTCTTCCTGATTTTGTGCTATGATTAAAAACATGTTTCTTTTGTCTTAATTTAGCTAATTCTAATCCTCTCTTATCACCATTCGATGTCATGATATGTGTGTTAAGTATTTTTAGAGATTACAGGGCAGGAATGGCTTAGAGAATGGAAAGGAAGCATACAAAAGTGGAAGGAATACAAAAAGCTGAAGGAACTACAAGGCTGTTAGCCCTGACCTCTTCATACTCAATTGATCATAACTTGAGCTACAGAGGTCCAAATGAGGCGGTTTCAGTTGCGTTAGAAAGCTAACATCCGGGACTTCGCAAAAATATACAATTTGCCATAGTTGATCTGGCGTTCTGGGACATGCACGCGCAAAGCACGCGTATGCGTGGATCGTGCGAAAGTTCAGCGACGCGTACGCGTGCATGGCGCGTATGCGCGCAAGCCACATGCTGTACGTATCAGAAATTGTCTCCAGTGATTTCTGGGCTGTTTTGTCTAGTTCTCGGCCCAGAAAACACATATTAGAGGCTGCAGAATGGAGAAATCGTAGAGAACTTCTCATTATTCACATTTTAGGTTTGAGATGTAGTTTTCTAGAGAGAGAAGCTCTCTCCGCTATCTTAGGTTTTAGGATTTTAGGATTAGCTTTTCTTAAATTCAGATTTCTATCTTGCTTTAATTTAGTTTTCTTCTACTCCTATTTGTTCTAGTAGTTTAGTTTATTTATCTCCTCTTGTTGATCTATTTATTCTACAATTTAGTTTATGAACTCTTCATGTTAGATTGATTTTTCTTTTTATGAAATTTGAAGTATTTCATGTTTATTGCTTCTTCTATTATTTGTTATCATTGATTTTGCAATTGTTGATTTTAGAATTAATATTCCCTTATTAATTTTCTATGTTTTTATGTTATGCCCTCCAAGTACTTGACAAAATGCTTAGAAGGATGTTAGAGTAGGATTTTATGTTCTTGACTTGGTTGAGTAATTGGTAACACTTGAGTTATCAAATTCCTTTGTTGATTGATAATTGAAAGTTGCTGATTGATTTGGATTTCACTAAAACTAGTCTTTCCTCAGGAGTTGACTAGGACTTGAAGAATCAAATTGAATAGTCCACTTGACTTTTCTTCATTCGTTGAGGGTTAACTAAGTGGGAGCAATGAACAATTCTCATCACAATTGATAAGGATAACTAGGATAGGATTTCCAGTTCTCATACCCTGCCAAGAGCTTTTCTAGTCATTTGATTTTCATTACCATTTACTATTCTTGCTTCTTATCTTAAAAAACCCGAAAATATACCTTTACATAACCAATTATAAGAACACTTCCCTGCAATTTCTTGAAAGACGACCTGAGGTTTAAATACTTCAGTTATCAATTTTATTAGGGGTTTGTTACTTGTGACAACCAAACTTTTGTACGAAAGGATTCCTTGTCGGTCTAGAAGCTATACTTTCAACGAGCTTTTATTTGTGAATTCTAGACCACGCAAAAATCCGTTCGTCAATCTAACTAAAAATTTTTAAAATATAAGAACTTAATTACTGTTAGAAAGATAAGAGATAGCAATTAAAAAAATGATATATTCAAATTGGTAAGATAATACAATATATAAGAATATTTATAGTTATTAAGATTATTTGAATTAAGATTATTTGAAAGAGAATCTAAGACAAAACTAAGACTAAAATATAAAAACTGGAAGACAAAGACGAAGAGACAAAAACTAAATTAAGTCTCTATATTGTGATTGGTATAAAGCGTACAAAAATAAATGATGTCTCAATATCTTATTGGAAAAATAAAAGTGGGGTTAGATTTGGTGATGATAATTTTAGAAATAACTATTATTAAATCTCCATCCTAAAATTTTTAATCCCTTAGACTTAGACTGCGTTTATTTTTTTAGACAGGACAGGACATGACACTGAGACAGAGACATTAAAAATTATTTTTTATGTATTGTGTTTAGATACAATGAACAAGATACTAATATAATGTCTAGTATTATATTAAGATAAATATAAATAAGACTAAAATATAATGTAAAATTACTAAAATAAGCCTATCTAATAAAATAATGGATAAGATTTTTCAAAAGATAATAAAAAAGGATAATAAGAGAATAATGAAAAATAACTATGGATAAAAAAAATCATTAAAAATCTTGTGTCCATCTTCCTATTTCCGTGTCTATCAGTGTTTTTCGTTTAGAAGTGGACACAAAAATGAAAAAAAATGTCCCAAAGACATTGTGTTTAGTGTCCATGTCTCTCTATCCAAATACGTTTTTCATATGTATTGTCTATGTCTCTGTGTCGTGTCCACATAAACAAACGTAGTCTTATTCTTACTTTTTGAAAGGACTAAAATTTTAGTTTTAGTCTCTATCTACTATTCAAATGCTGTCTAAGAGAATTAAAATAATCAAAACATAATATCTTATAATAAATATTTAAATATATTAAATAATTTCAATAAATACTAATTGATTTTAATATATTTTAACAATTATAAATTTAATAAAATTATAGAAATTGACAGATACCAATCTTTTTACCGTAGCGATTATTTGAAATGTATGAAGCATGTTAGTTTAGTTACCATAAAGTATATTTTTTGTTTTTAAAGATTGTTAAAAATTTTAGAAATATTTTTAAATTTTATTTTGTTTTTATTTTATTTTAAAGTTTTTAATTTATATCAAATATACTCCTGGTATTTAATTTTTCAAAAAGTTTAAGACTAATTCAATAATATTACAAAAATAATATTTAACATAAGCAAAACAGATATAATTTTATTATTGATTCTTAACTATAATATATTATTGTTGGATTAATCTTAAATTTTTTTAAAAGAATTTAACTATTATTTAGACAAATTTAAAATTTTAAAAATAAAATTAAATCAAAATACAATTTAAAAATATTTTAAAAATTATTTTATCTGACTAAACGAATAGATTGTAGTAGCTAGGGGCACTCATGGATCATGTGTTTGCTCATGTAGCAAGACAATAGTAATAAAAACCATTATCCGTTACGTTTTTTCTGCACTTCCGATCCATATTTTGTTTCTTCACGCACGCAAGTAATTATGCCATTATTGACATGCCTGCAAGCTCTTTTGCTCTTTATACAGATTATTGTGTCATGAAATTACTTATATTAAAAAAATTTAAATTAATAAAAAATTAATATTAATAATTATATTTTTAATATAATTTTTTAAATAATTTTTTTTTATAATTTTTTTGTTTATTTTATAATATTTTTTTATTTTTTGGGATTCCCTAATAATTAACTCTTAATTTTTTTAACATAAAATTTTGATATTATATCATAAAATTATTTATTCCCAAAATTTAAACTGATATAAAAAAATAATACTACTAATAATATCTCTAACAGACTAAAAATGACTTGGTAGTCCTTCAAAAATAAAAAATATTAAAATGAGAGAGTGAGACAACAAAAGTATTTGAAATATTTAAAAGATTAATTTACGAGTAAAGATTTATTTTATTAAGTTCTTAAATAATTCTCGGTTTGTTTTACAAGATCATTCAATTAAATTATAACTTTGACATCATTTAATTAAACCGTCTAGTCAATTATAAATATTTTGGTGATGAGTATTTTTAGCGAGATAATAATACAAATTTATTTTATTTAATTTAATATTTAAAATTT
Organism: Arachis hypogaea; assembly: GCF_003086295.3. Classification (NCBI taxonomy): domain Eukaryota; kingdom Viridiplantae; phylum Streptophyta; class Magnoliopsida; order Fabales; family Fabaceae; genus Arachis; species Arachis hypogaea. The sequence continues at coordinate 25,215,928 of NC_092036.1, forward strand.
TATATATAAATTAAATATTTATAATTATATATTTATTAAGTTTAATATTATTCAATTATTCTAGTAATATTGTAATTATGGAATGTAAAATAAATTAACTGATAATTAAATAAAAATATAAAATAAGATAATTTTAGACTATTTTTTATTGTTTCTCAAATACTTTTGTTTATGGAAAGCAATAAATATAACAATTGATATTGGTTATAGATTATACACTATAATGATATTCATTAACTTAATAACTAACTTAAGTTAGTCGAATAATCACTTATTCGTTTAAATAAGTGTTAAAAATTTAGATTTTACTTTATGTATATAATAATTTAGTAACTAATAATAAATATGAGATTTGCTACACATACAAGTTTTTTTAATATGCAAGTTTATATAAGTTAATTTTAATTCAATAAAATTTACTTTTATAATGCAAAGAAAAAAAGAATAATTTTAAATTATACAAAATTTATTAGTACACATACATCAAAAATTTTTAAACAATATAATATAAATGATATGTATAAATTTATATATGTAAATGATGTGTACGTGGAGAATAATTCAATAATAAATTCTTCAAAAGAGGTCAAATTCGATATGCATTAATATTTAGCCTGTTGGGCTAAATGTCGTAGAAAAAAAAATATGCGATCTAATTTAAAGTATTCGGATAAAACTTGTGAAATTAAAATTAGTTTATTCGTTGGGATAATATTGGTGAATATGCATTGAGAGTGACCAAAACTAAACTTATTTGTATCCCAAGCAAGAACGGTTGTGGGTTTTCGCTCGCTAAATCCATCGCTTTTCTATTTTGGTGTAACACATATCTACCCTGCTTAATTGCTTTTTTCAATTTGGAGGTATTTTGTGAAGGTATGCATGTGTGAGATTGAGGAAACCTATGTGATTAGAGTGAGAATGAATGAGGGTACTGGGGTAAAAAAAAAACGCAGGCACAAAGTCATCTTGGCAATTGGCATATATTTGTTGGTGTTTTTTTTTAAATATAATGGGCCACACTCCTGTTCATGTTTGTCTTTCGCAAATTTTTTATGTGTCCCTTAACTATCTTTTTTGGGTTCGATACTCACTGGAGGATGGGAATGGAGCTTGCTTGCTTGGGAGGGTCGCCAACTTTGTGTGCCTCTGCAGTATCTGAGGGATTAGTCATTGAGCTTCCGACCTGATGGATACCCTGATGCAAACCAAAAAAAAAAATTTTTTTATGTGGACAAGATCACTTTAACTTATTGTGAAAAAAAAAAGAAAAAAATAACTTTAATTTGTTCTCAATTTTGAACTTATTTTGCATAATTAAGAGAGAAGAATATAGAAAGGGGGCACGACAATTGGATTTTTTCTTTTCTTTGTGAAATCTAAATCCAACATTTTGATGGTGTCTCTTTGTACTCATTGTGCCACAATTTTAATCATATTTTTGGGGTCCTTTGAGAGTGTGAGAGAGTAGTCACAAAGTGAGTGAGGAGAGAAAAATAGAATTCCAGTTTTTATGCAAAGTAGTAAATTTCAAATGGCAGTTTCTTATTCATTCACCGTTGAATTAGCTTGAAATTTGAACTGCGTGTTCCTCTCATCTTGTTCTTCATTCTGGTTGGTGAAGATGTTGATTGGAGATTTGCAGTGGGAGAAATTGGCTTCGCAAGAGAGAAAATAGGTTATCCATTTTTACACAGAGCAGCAATCTTGGAACAGCAGTTTCTCATTCTTTCACCGTTGGATCGACGTGAAATTTGAACTGCAGATTCTTCTTATCTTTTTCTTCATTCTGATCGGTGGAGATTTTGATTGGAGATCTGTAGAGGGAGAAATTGGCTTCGACAGTAGCACTATTTTTTTGGGTATATTTCATCTTCTTGCTTCTCATTTGTAAGCTTTGGTGCTTTGATATTTTGGCTGGTTATATGCACATTTTTGTGCTTTGTTTGAGACTCTCTTGTACCTCATTTGATTATAGTGGAGCTATTTCATTGATCTGGACGACCCGTGGTTTTTACCTCTTACATTGAGGGAGTTTTCCACGTTAAAATCTTGGTGTGTTCTTATTATTGCTTTACTTACTATATTTGCTTGTTCATAGTTGCTACCATATTGTATTGTGAGTGCTTCCATATTGTTCTTGTATTGGATATTTGTGTTGTTTTCGCTGCTAGGCTCTTTCATATTGGCATTAGAGCTTGTTGGTATTTTTTCTGGGCTTGTGATTCTATGAACAATGGACCCTAATACTAATACTAGTAGGATGATCACTCTTAATGGTCCTAATTATGATTTGTAGAAGTCAAAGATAGAAGATTTGCTTTATGTTAAGAATTTTCATAAACCAGTTTTTGGTACAGAGAAGCCTAATGATAAATCTGATGATGATTGGACTTTGTTGCATACACAAGTTTGTGGATATATTAGGCAGTGGGTTGACGATAATGTGTTGAACCATATTATTGGAGAGACACATGCTTGGACCATTTGGATTAAGCTTGAACAGTTGTATGCTTGAAAAACTGGAAATAACAAGATGTTTTTTATCAAGCAGTTGTTGGCTTTGAAATATACAGATGGGACATCAATGACAGATCACTTGAATAACTTCCAAGAAATTATGAATCAGTTATTGTTCCGAGGGTTACCTGAAACTGTAGGTCGATCTCGGACGAGATCTTCTGTACTGGTTGTAGCTGTTGTGTCCGATTTGATGATGGTGGCTGGAGCCGCCGTGTCCGGCTTGTTGGACTTGGTGGTGGACTGGTGGTGCTGATCCTTCGTCACCAGAGGGTGGTGGTACCTGCAAGGGACTCCGATGCTTAAGTTAGCAAGGGTATTAAGCAGGTTTTTAGTAGAATCAAAGTATGAGTTATACCTGGGTGCTCTAGTGTATTTATAATAGTGTGGAATGATCTTTCTGGAGATAAAATAGTTATCTTATCTTATCTTTGAGTAAAGTCATCTTATCTTTAAGGGGAACCGCCTTTATCCTTCTAGGCCTTAGCTGCTGCCGTTTGGGCCTACTTGGGCCTCTTATGGCGATTTGGCCGACCTCTTTCATAAAGAGGTCGGGTAGTCCTGATCTGATCAGGTTGGTCAATTTGTCGTTGATCCGCCCGGGTTGTACAGCTCGACCCAGGGCATGAACAGTGCCCCTGCTCTGAGTTCGGCCTTTCCCTTGAGGTAGTGTCTTTTTGCTAGACTTCGATATTCTTATTTGGAAAAGTCGAGCTCGAGCATTTTGTCGAACTCGTCGTAGAGCTTTTATTTGGTAGTTTGAATGCGGAATGTTTTCTTCTCTCCTCTTTTAATGGTACGGCATTTTGTTCTCCGTGCCTTTTTTTGGAAACGTGCTAGGGTTTTTAAAGACTCATTTAACTCCTCTTTTGTCGTTTCTTTTGCTTCCCTCTTCGTATCATTTTGAATTTTCAAAGCTTCAGTTTTCCCTATTCGCTTCTCCTTCTCTTAACTGTTGGCGTTTCACCCTTTTTGTTTCTTAAGTTCTTCCGTCTTCATGTTTTGCGGCTTCTTTGTTGCTTCTTCTGTCATCTCCTTCTTCTTTAACAGGTTGGTTTTCTCTTTCTCCCTTTTTACGCTCTTTTCCTTTTAAGGTTCTGTTTGATCATAAAAAGCACTGATCTTGCTTGCATTTGTGTTGGAAAGTTTGAATCTTTTCTCTGTTTTTGTTGTATCTGATTGCTGCCATAATGTGTGCTCTGGAGTCTCTTCATTTTTTCTATGAATCTCGTCGTATTTCTTGATAGTTGATGCTTTTAGGGTTTTGTATGTGGCTACCGTTTCTGCTTTGCATCTTCGGTTTTGTTGCTTTTGGAATGATGAGTTTTCTTGATTCTGAAAAAAGGTTGCTTTTTCGTTGATGTGCAATAGTTCTTTGTGTAGAAAGGTGATTTTGATGGCTTCTTGTGTTGTGATTTTTCCTTTTTGGAGTGTCGCCTGTTTTGAGGAGAAGGTTATTCTCTTGATGGGAGACGTCGGGTCGTAAGCTTTAGTCCTTACTATGTTACTGCCTCCAAAGGATGCCCCAGGACTTTGGGTCGTGTCCTGGGGTTTTTTTTTTGTTACCCCTAATATTCTGTATGCTATAGTTTTGAGTTTGTGTCCATTTTTGACTGAGCTGTTCTTCCTCATTTTGCCCGAGCTTTTTAATTAGTAACCCCCCCTTTTTCCTTTTTGTAGGAATAGTTGATCCACGTCTTCCCGTAAGAATATTGTCGAGACATCCTCCCAAGTTCCTACTGGCATGGCTGATTGGGTGGATTCTATGGTTCTTTTGTGTATTTCGATGGTTGACTCTGAATTTTGTGAGCAACTTAGGAAATTCCATAGGAATTGTAGTAATGGTAGTGATGAGAAGAACTATGAGCTTATATCCCCTACGTCTGAAGAGAGAGTTTGTTTTTCCACTCGGGTTGCTAGAGATTGCTCTTTTTTCTATGCGTACAATTTCTTTTTTAGTCAGATGAACATTACTCTACCTTTTACTCCTTTTGAGACCACCTGTTGTGGTCTTGTAACGTGGCTCCGTCCCAACTCCATCCCAATTCCTGGGGTTTCTGATGAGCGGATAATTTGTACGCTTTTTGGCATTGTTTTTAGTATGTTTTTAGTATGATCTAGTTAGTTTTTAGTATATTTTTATTAGTTTTTAGTTAAAATTCACTTTTCTGGACTTTACTATGAGTTTGTGTGTTTTTCAGTGATTTCAGGTATTTTCTGGCTGAAATTGAGGGACCTGAGCAAAAATCTGATTCAGAGACTAAAAAGGACTGCAGCTGCTGTTGGATTCTGACCTCCCTGCACTCGAAGTGGATTTTCTGGAGCTACAGAAGCCGAATTGGCGGGCTCTCAACGGCGTTGGAAAGTAGACATCCTGGGCTTTCCAGCAATATATGATAGTCCATACTTTGCCCAAGATTTGATGGCCCAAACCGGCGTTCAAAGTCACCCTCAGAATTCCCAGCGTTAAACGCCGGAACTGGCACAAGAATGGGAGTTAAACGCCCAAACTGGCATAAAAGCTGGCGTTTAACTCCAAGAAGAGCTCTACATGAAAATGCTTCAATGCTCAGCCCAAGCACACACCAAGTGGGCCCGGAAGTGGATTTTTATGTCATTTACTCATCTCTGTACACCCTAGGCTACTAGTTCTCTATATATAGGACCTTTTACTATTGTATTTGGAGCTTTTGATCATGTTTTTATGATTGAACCCTTTTTGGGGAGGCTGGCCATTCGGCCATGCCTAGACCTTGTTCTTATGTATTTTCAACGGTGGAGTTTCTACACACCATAGATTAAGGTGTGGAGCTCTGCTGTACCTCGAGTATTAATGCAATTACTATTGTTCTTCTATTCAATTCCGCTTGTTCTTGTTCCAAGATATCACTTGTTCTTCAACTTGATGAATGTGATGATCCGTGACACTCATCATCATTCTCACCTATGAACGTGTGCCTGACAACCACCTCCGTTCTACCTTAGATTGGGTGAATATCTCTTGGATTCCTGATACACGATGCATGGTTGATTGCCTGACAACCGAGTGCTCGCTTGACAACCGAGCCAGCCATTCCGTGAGATCAGAGTCTTCGTGGTATAGGCTAGAACTGATGGCGGCATTCAAGAGAATCCGGAAGGTCTAACCTTGTCTGTGGTATTCTGAGTAGGATTCAATGATTGAATGACTGTGACGAGCTTCAAACTCCTGAAGGCGGGGCGTTATTGACAGACGCAAAAGAATCACTGGATTCTATTCCGGCCTGATTGAGAACCGACAGATGGATAGCCGTGCCGTGACAGGGTGCGTTGAACATTTCCACTGAGAGGATGGGAGGTAGCCACTGACAACGGTGAAATCCTTGCATAAGCTTGCCATGGAAAGGAGTAAGAAGGATTGGATGAAGACAGTAGGAAAGCAGAGAGACGGAAGGGACAAGCATCTTCATACGCTTATCTGAAATTCCTACCAATGAATTACATAAGTATCTCTATCTTTACCTTTATGTTTTATTCATCATTCATAATCATTTGAGTTTGCCTGACTAAGATTTACAAGGTGACCATAGCTTGCTTCATACCAACAATCTCTGTGGGATCGACCCTTACTCGCGTAAGGTTTATTACTTGGATGACCCAGTACACTTGCTGGTTAGTTGTGCGAAGTTGTGTTTATGCCATGGTATTGAACACCAAGTTTTTGGATTCATTACCGGGGATTATTTGATTTGTGAAAAGTATTGATCACAATTTCGCATACCAAGTTTTTGGCGCCGTTGCCGGGGATTGTTCGAGTATGGACAACTGACGGTTTATCTTGTTGCTTAGATTAGGTATTTTTTCTTCAGAGTTCTTAAGAATTAATTCTAGAGTTTCATGATGATCTGTTGAAATCTGGCTGGCTGTGAAGCCATGTCTAATTTCATTGGACCGAGGTTTCAACTTATCATCACAAGAGCTTGTTGATTTCTATCAATCTTGCTATTGGAGCAGTGATCTGCTAAGGCTTGGCTAGCCTTTGGCCATGTCTAGTGTTTTGGACCGAAGCTTTCTTTGAAAGCTTGGCTGGCTGTGAAGCCATGTCTAATTCCTGGACCGGAGTCTTAGACTAAACATTGCATGATTCTTGGAATTCTCATTAAGAACTTTGATACCTTCATTTTCTTTTTCCACTTAATTTTCGAAAAAGCACAAAAAAAAAATTAGAAAATCATAAAATCCAAAAATTTCTTGTTTGAGTCTGGAGTCTCATTTTAAGTTTGGTGTCAATTGCATGTTTCTGTTTTTCTTGCATTCATTCATGTGTCTTAGTGATCTTCAAGATGTTCTTGATGATTTCATTACTCTGATCTTTAATTCCTCTTGACTTGAGTGTTTATGTGTCTCATATGCATTCTCATTAGTGTCAGTAGTATACAAATTGCTAAGTTTGGTGTCTTGCATGCATTATTATTTGATTTTAGTTGCATTTTAATTATTCCTCACTATTAAAAATCCAAAAATATTTTTAATTTGTGTCTTTTCAAGTCAATAATACAGAGAATTGAAGATTCAGGACATACAGCAGAGGAATTATACATAAAAAGCTGGGCGTTCAAAACGCCCAGTGAAGAAGGACAGACTGGCGTTTAAACGCCAGCCAGGGTGCCTGGTTGGGCGTTTAACGCCCAAAAGGGTAGAGTTTTGGGCGTTAAACGCCAGAATGTGCACCATTCTGGGCATTTAACGCCAGGATGGCACAAGAGGGAAGATTTTGTTTTCAATGCAAATTTTTTTCAAGTTTTCAAAATCAAATCTTTTTCAAATCATATCTTTTCAATCAAATCTTTTTCAAATTCAATTTCTTTCTATTTTCAAAGATACTTGCTATCAATTAATGATTTGATTCAATATTTCAAGTATGTTGCCTTTTCTATTGAGAAAGGTTTAATGTTTGAATCATATCTTTTCTTGATAGCCAAGTCATTAATTTTCAAAATCAAATTTTTTTTAAAATGTTTTTCAAATCATATCTTCTCAATCACATCTTTTTAAAACCAATCATATCTTCTTAACCACATCTTTTTCAAAATAACTTTCAATCAAATCTTTTTGATTTCTAATTTCAAACTCTTTTTCAAAAATCACTTGATTTCTTTCCCACTTTTATTTTTGAAAATCAATTAGTGTTTTTCAAAATGTTTTCAAAATCCTTTACTTGATTTTCGAAAATTACTTCCCCTCTTCTCACCTCCTTCTATTTATGAACTAACACTATTCCTTAATGCAAAATTTGAACTCCATCTTCTTTGATAAGTTCAAATTTTCTACTTCTGCCTTCTATTTTCTTTTCCTCTGACACCTCAAGGAATCTCTATACTGTGACATAGAGGATTCCACATTTTCTTTTCTCTTTCATATGAGCAGGAGCAAAGACAAGAGCAGTCTTGTTGAGGCTGATCCTGAATCTGAAAGGACCTTGAAGCGAAAGCTAAGAGAAGCCAAGGCACAACTCTCTGTAGAGGACCTAACAGAAATCTTCAAAGAAGAAGAACCCATGGCAGCCGAAAACAACAACAATGCCAACAATGCAAGGAAGGTGCTGGGTGACTTTACTGCACCTACTCCCGACTTCTATGGGAGAAGCATCTCTATCCCTGCCATTGGAGCAAACAAATTTGAGCTTAAGCCTCAATTAGTTTCTCTAATGCAACAGAATTGCAAGTTCCATGGGCTTCCATTGGAAGATCCTCATCAGTTTTTAGCTGAATTCTTGCAAATCTGTGACACTGTCAAGACTAATGGGGTTGACCCTGAGGTCTACAGACTTATGCTATTCCCTTTTTGCTGTAAGAGACAGAGCTAGGACATGGTTGGATTCTCAACCTAAAGAAAGCCTGAACTCTTGGGAAAAGCTAGTCAATGCCTTCTTGGCAAAGTTCTTTCCACCTCAAAAATTGAGTAAGCTTAGAGTGGAAGTCCAAACCTTCAGACAGAAGGAAGGAGAATCCCTCTATGAAGCTTGGGAAAGATACAAACAATTAATCAGAAAGTGTCCCTCTGATATGCTTTCTGAATGGAGCATCATAGGTATTTTCTATGATGGTCTCTCTGAACTGTCCAAGATGTCTTTGGATAGCTCTGCTGGAGGATCTCTTTATTTGAAGAAGACGCCTACAGAAGCTCAAGAACTAATTGAAATGGTTGCAAATAACCAAGTCATGTACACTTCTGAAAGGAATCCTGTGAACAATGGGACAAATCAGAAGAAAGGAGTTCTTGAGATTGACACTCTGAATGCCATACTGGCTCAGAACAAAATATTGACTCAGCAAGTCAATATGATTTCTCAAAGTCTGTCTGGAATGCAAAATGCACCAAGCAGTACTAAGGAAGCTTCATCTGAAGAAGAAGTTTATGATTCTGAGAACCCTTCAATGGAAGAGGTGAATTACATGGGAGAACCCTATGGAAACACCTATAATCCTTCATGGAGAAATCATCCAAATCTCTCATGGAAGGATCAACAGAGACCTCAACAAGGTTTCAACAATAATAATGGTGGAAGAAACAGGTTTAGCAATGGCAAGCCTTTTCCATCATCTTCTCAGCAACAGATAGAGAGTCCTAAGCAGAATACCTCTGACTTAGCAACCATGGTCTCTGATCTAATCAAAACCACTCAAAGTTTCATGACTGGAACAAGGTCCTCCATTAGAAATTTGGAGGCACAAGTGGGTCAGCTGAGCAAGAAAATTACTGAACTTGGAGGCACAAGTGGGTCCTCCATGGTCTCTGATCTAATCAAAACCACTCAAAACCACTCCTAGTTGAACCACTCAAAGTATTAATGCAATTACTATTGTTCTTCTATTCAATTCCGCTTGTTCTTGTTCCAAGATATCACTTGTTCTTCAACTTGATGAATGTGATGATCCGTGACACTCATCATCATTCTCATCTATGAACGTGTGCCTGACAACCACCTCCGTTCTACCTTAGATTGGGTGAATATCTCTTGGATTCCTGATACACGATGCATGGTTGATCGCCTGACAACCGAGTGCTCGCCTGACAACTGAGCCAGCCATTCCGTGAGATCAGAGTCTTCGTGGTATAGGCTAGAACTGATGGCGGCATTCAAGAGAATCCGGAAGGTCTAACCTTGTCTGTGGTATTCTGAGTAGGATTCAATGATTGAATGACTGTGACGAGCTTCAAACTCCTGAAGGCGGGGCGTTAGTGACAGACGCAAAAGAATCACTGGATTCTATTCCGGCCTGATTGAGAACCGACAGATGGATAGCCGTGCCGTGACAGGGTGCGTTGAACATTTCCACTGAGAGGATGGGAGGTAGCCACTGACAACGGTGAAACCCTTGCATAAGCTTGCCATGGAAAGGAGTAAGAAGGATTGGATGAAGACAGTAGGAAAGCAGAGAGACGGAAGGGACAAGCATCTTCATACGCTTATCTGAAATTCCTACCAATGAATTACATAAGTATCTCTATCTTTACCTTTATGTTTTATTCATCATTCATAATCATTTGAGTTTGCCTGACTAAGATTTACAAGGTGACCATAGCTTGCTTCATACCAACAATCTCTGTGGGATCGACCCTTACTCGCGTAAGGTTTATTACTTGGACGACCCAGTACACTTGCTGGTTAGTTGTGCGAAGTTGTGTTTATGCCATGGTATTGAACACCAAGTTTTTGGATTCATTACCGGGGATTATTTGATTTGTGAAAAGTATTGATCACAATTTCGCATACCAGTTTCATAAAAAGCTTCCAATTATTGTGTCATGAATTGGGTGTCAAACCTTCCCAATCCCTCTTCTTTTACCTCTTTGTCCTGACAAAGCCTGTTGTAGTAAAGAAGAAGGCCGCCTGGGTTTCCTTTCGAGCTTCCCAAGGAAAAAAGGTTTTTTCCATGTACGATGAATCCTTCCGTGATTTTAAGAACTATTTCTTCAAGGTCCGAGCTGTTGAAGGAGCTCGTCCCTTTTTTCTGGATGAAAATGATGAACCTGCTTTTCCTTTGGAGTGGCAACAAAATGTAGTGGTGTCTAGATATTCCTGGGAGATGTTGGATGAGGTCGAACAAGCCCTTGTAAATGTGTTGGAAGAGAACTGGGGGCAGCCTCCCCACCTTGATACCAAGAAATTTTTAGGAGATCCTTCACTTCTCCGAGCTAAGCTGGGTAGTGGTCGACTTCTTTTGTATTTGTTGTGTTTCTTTATTTTGTTAAGTTTATTTCTTTTATTTTCGATTTATAACTTGGTTTTCTTGCTGCATATTTTCAGAGATGGTTAAAAACAATGATGCTATGAAGGCCTTTAAAAAGGCGAAGAAGGAAACTGCTGCCCTAAACCTCTCGGCCAAGGTTCCTGAGGAGGGGTCATCTAGGACTTCTTTGAAGAGTTCGACCTCGGATGCTTCTAGTCTTAAAAATATCATCCCGACTCCTAACGTCCGGCTGGCCTCCTCTGTTCCTCCTCTGCCGTCTTCCAGTGCTGCATCCCCGTCTGTTGCTAGCCCTTCTCCTAAAAAGCCGAGAACTGCTAAGCCCTTCAATTTAGATGCCCCTGACTTTGATGCCGTGGGGTTTGTTGACCAACAAATTTCTCCTTACGGCATTATGCCTACAGATGATGTATCCATCCTTCACCATCTGGAATTTATTACCCGAAACAGTGTGAGAATGGCGCATATGGGAGCGGCCTTGTTCCGGACTGCTCAGGATGTCCCTATTCATGCCACTAAGGCTTTCATGGAGAAGGCCAAGTCAGAGTATGATAGGATCAAGGGATTGAAGGAGGAGCTCGAAAAGAAGGTAGCGAAACTGGAGAAAGAGTTGGAGGGTGAAAAGGTTCAGGCTACAGCGGCTAAGGCCCTGGCGGATCTGTCTGAGATGGCCCATAAGCATAAGGATAGTTATGTCCGGACCTATAGAGAGATGGTGGAGTTTCGGAAGAGTTTGTATTCTGCCCAAGCTGACTATGCCGAGCTCTAGGGTCATCTTGTAGGTAGTGTGAATGCTGCTTATGAGAATCTGAAAGATCAGGTCCGAGTTCTTACGCCCGAGCTCGATCTTACCCTTTTTAGTTTAGACAACATTGTAAAGGATGGTAAGATCATTCCTGATGACCCTGATGAAGATGATGATGTCGTCCCTCCTCCGGTTACTTCTGCCAAAGTCTCTGTTGTCCCGCCTTCCTCAACTCCAGCAGTTGAAGCCACTCAGCCGGGATCTAATCCAGACGTCCAGATTTTGAACCGGGATGACGGGACAGTGGACGTAGTTCCCCTTCAGACTCACCCTCCTTCTCCCCAAGATGCTGCTACTGGGAAGCCTTTGGATCCTCTATAATTTCTCTGATATGTTTATGTATAGCCCAGTTTTTTTGGGCTTTTGAACTCTTTATTTTTGTAAGTTTGTGATCTCTGACTTTGGATACTTTAGTTGCTACTTTAGCAACTTTGTTTTGAAAAACAAAATAGTTTCTCTTGCTCTTGGGGTCGGCTTCAAGCAGCCTCTTGAGTCTTATTTTATGGTAACTGCACTGCTTCTTTGTGATATGCTTGCCTGCAGCTTTCTTTAGCGCTTAGAGTGTTTATTGCCTGCCTTAGTTAAAGTGTCCTTTTTAAGGCTAGTTGTCTATTTGAGTATCTCTTTAATAGAATACTTTGTAAATTTATTTTGGCGAAGTCCTGGTCTTTCGGGTCGAGTTTGTCTCCCTTTTGACATGCGCCTTCTATTGGTTGATTCTCTTAGTTGATCTTCTCTTGAGTTATTTCTAGTAATCCCTTGGGTTTACTTTTTATAATTCTGTCACTTTTGATCGCCTCGGGCTGACTTCTTCATGTCAGTCTGCCCCAAGTTATTTTGAGTAATCCATTTTATTTGGACCTTGTCCGGTCTCTTTCTTTATGGATTACTTTATATAACTTTTGTAGCTTTTTGGGCCGACTTCGTCGTATCAGTCCCTTCGAAGTTATTTCTAGTAATCCGTTTTATTTGGACCTTGTCAGGTGTCTTTTTACGGATTACTTTTTATAACTTTTTGTAGCTTTAGTCCGACTTCTTCATGTCGGTCTCTTTGGAAGTTATTTCTAGTAATCCGCTTTTTAGGGCTGGCCAGGCCTCTTTTTAGGTATTACTTTTTATAACTTTTTGTCGCTTTGATCTTGGTCCGACTTCTTTTGCGTCAGTCCATCTCAAGTTATTTCTTAGTAATCCATTTTTGTTTCAGACCTCGTTAGGCCTCTATTCATGGATTGCTTTTTATAACTTCTTGCATTATTATGTTTTTATCGCTTTTTCATCTTTTGCCAATTTTGTAGAGTTTGATCTTCGGTTGGTTGATCTTTGATGAATTCGGTTTTCATTCTTTGTCGATCACGTCGGGTAGTGAATTTGGTTTTCACTGTTATCGATCTGTAGCTTTATAATCGGGCGATAAATTTTGCATTTTTTCAGAATAATGCGTCTTGATAAGGAGATTTTGTAGGAAATCTGAAAAACTTTATTCAAAATAGAAAATATGTGAAATATATACATGTGGGTGTTTACCCTAGGTAATTTTGTAGATCTTGGCTTGGTGCCTCATTAAAAAACCTTTTTTAGGAAAAAGAGTGTACCTTTATCCTAAGATCTTTTATTACCTTTTAACTATAATACCTTCTTAGGTTGCAGGCGTGCCATGATCTTGGTAGCTCTCGGCCCTCAAGTTCGGATACTTTGTAGTAACCTTTTCCCAGTACCTCTGTGATTTGGTAGGGTCCTTTCCAATTAGCTGCTAGCTTTCCCTCTCCGGGTCGACTTGTTCCGATATCATTTCGGATTAGGATGAGGTCATTTTTGGCGAAGCTTCGCTGTACTACCTTTTGATTGTATCTTAAGGCCATGCGGTGTTTTAGTGCTTCTTCTCTGATCCGAGCTCTTTCTCGGACTTCTGAGAGTAGGTCGAGCTCTTCCCTTTGGAGTCGGGAGTTAGCTTCTTCACTGTAGAGGATTGTTCTGGGAGATCCTTCTTCAACTTCTACTGGTATCATTGCCTCTGTTCCATAAGCCAATCGGAAGGGTAATTCCTTTGTGGTAGAGTGTGGGGTTGTCTGATATGCCTATAGGACTTGTGGGAGCTCTTCGGTCCAGGCTCCCTTTGCGTCCTGCAGCCTCCATTTTAACCCGGCTAGTATGACTTTATTGGCAGCTTCTGCTTGTCCATTAGCCTGCGGGTGTTCCACGGATGTGAATTGGTGCTTTATCTTCAAGTCGGCTACCAATTTTCTAAAGCCTGCGTCTGTGAACTGAGTGCCATTATCCGTGGTGATGGAGTAAGGAACCCCAAACCTCGTGACAATGTTCCTATATAGGAATTTCCGACTTCTTTGGGTCGTGGCATTGGCTAGGGGCTCTGCCTCTATCCATTTTGTGAAATAATCTACCCCTACAATGAGGAACTTAACCTGTCCTGACCTTTGGGGGAAGGGCCCGAGAAGGTCGAGTCCCCACTTTGCAAATGGCCATGATGATGTCACGCTGATGAGCTCCTCTGGTGGGGTGACATGGAAGTTAGCATGTTTCTAACATAGTGGACACGTCTTAACGTACTCGGTGGCTTCTTTTTGCAGAATCGGCAAAAAGAATCCGGCTCGGAGTACCTTTTTAACGAGGGCTCGTGCTCTGAGATGGTTCCCACAGGAGCCACTATGTATCTCTTCCAATACCTCTTTTGTATTAGAGGTTGGTACACATTTTAGTAGAGGTGTTGAAATTCCTCTCTTGTATAGGATGTTATTTATGATGGTATAATATTGTGCCTCCCGTTTTAACCTCTTTGCCTCCTACTTATCTGTAGGAAGTATCTCTGATCTGAGGTAGTTAATTATGGGAGTCATCCATCCTTGATCTTGGCTTGATATGGCTAAGATTTCTTCTTCTGAGATTGATGAGTGATGAGCGGATAACTTATACGCTTTTTGGCACTATTTTTAGTATGTTTTTAGTACATTTTAGTTAGTTTTTATTATATTTTTTTAGTTTTTAATTAAAATTCACTTTTCTAGACTTTACTATGAGTTTGTGTATTTTTCTATGATTTCAGGTATTTTCTGGCTGAAATTGAGGGACCTGAGCAAAAATCTGATTCAGAGGCTGAAAAAGGACTGCAGATGCTGTTGGATTCTGACCTCCCAGCACTCGAAGTGGATTTTCTGGAGCTACAGAAGCCCAATTGGCGCGCTCTCAATTGCGTTGGAAAGTAGACATCCTGGGCTTTTCAGAAATATATAATAGTTCATATGTTTCCCAAGAATTGATGGCCCAAACTGGCGTTCCAAATCAGCTTCAGAATTCCCGGCGTTTAACGCCGGAACTGGCACAAAAGTTGGAGTTAAATGCCCAAACTGGCACAAAAGCTGGCATTTAACTCCAGAAAATGTCTCTACACATGAAAGCTTCAATGCTCAGCCTAAGCACATACCAAGTGGACCCCCGAAAGTGGATTTTTACGTCATTTACTCATTCTTGTAAACCCTAGGTCACTAGTTCACTATAAATAGGACTTTTTGCTATTGTATCTTCATCTCATGACACATTACACGTTTCATATTGTATCTTCTACGGCATGAGTCTCTAAACCCCATGGTTGCGGGTGAGGAGCTCTGCTGTGTCTTGATGGATTAATGCAATTACTAGTATTTTTCATTCAATCACGCTTGCTTCTATTCTAAGATACCACTTGTTCTTCAACCTGATGAACGTGATGATCCGTGACACTCATCACCATTCTCACCGATGAACATGTGTCTTACAACCACCTCCGTTTTACCTTCATTTGAGTGTGTATCTCTTGGATTCCTTAAGTAGAATCTTCGTGGTATAAGCTAGAACCCATTGGCGGCCATTCTTGAGAATCCGGAAAGTCTAAACCTTGTCTGTGGTATTCCGAGTAGGATTCGAGGATTGAATGACTATGACGAGCTTCAAACTCGCGAGTGTTGGGCGTTAGTGACAGACGCAAAAGAATCACTGGATTCTATTCCGACATGATCGAGAATCGACAGATGATTAGCCGTGCGGTGACAGCGTGCGTTGAACATTTTCACTGAGAGGATGGGAGGTAGCAATTGACAACGGTGAAACCCAACATACAGCTTGCCATAGAAGGAGCCTTGCGTGCATGAAGAAGAAGACAGTAGGAAAGTAGAGATTCAAAATATATAGCATCTCCAAAACCTCAACCTGTTCTCCATTACTGCAAAATAAGTATTTATTTCATGTTCTTTTACTTTTTACAATTAAATCTGAGAATTATTGATATCCTGACTAAGAGTTACAAGATAACCATAGCTTGCTTCAAGCCGACAATCTTCGTGGGATCGATCCTTACTCACATAAGGTATTACTTGGACGACCCAGTGCACTTGCTGGTTAGTTGTGCGGAATTGCAAAAGTGTGATTGTGATTTCGTGCACCAAGTTTTTGGCGCCGTTGTCGGGGATTGTTCGAGTTTGGACAACTGACGGTTTATTTTGTTGCTTAGATTAGGAATATTTTATTTTTGTGGTTTAGAGTCTTTTATTTGAGTTTAGTTTTATATTTTAAGTTTGGTGTCAATTGCATGCTTTTATTTTCTTTAAAATTTTCGAAATTGCATGTCCTTAGTTCTTTCTTTATTTTAAAAATTTCTAAGTTTGGTGTCTTCTTTGTGTTTTTCTTTAAATTTTCGAAATTTTGTGTTTGATTTTCTAAAAATTTTAAGTTTGGTGTCTTTTGTGCTTTTGTTTACTTAAAATTTTTTTAAAAAATTTTTTTTTTCTTGGTGTTCATCTTGAACTTCAAAGTGTTCTTGGTCTTCATCTTGACATTCAAAGTTTTCTTGTTTGTTCTCTTTGTTTTGATCTAAAATTTCTAAGTTTAGTGTCATTTTGTTGTTTTTCTCTTTCCTCATTAAAATTCAAAAAATCAAAAAATATCCTTTCCTTGTTTTACTCATAATTTTCGAAATTTTGCATTAATTTTCAAAATCATATCTGTTTTTTAGTCAAGTCAAAATTCTAATTTCAAAAATTAATTTTTTTCAAATCTTTTTCAAAAATAATTTTCAATCATATCTTTTTAATTGCTAATTCCAAAATCTTTTTAATTAATTAATTAATTTAGTTTTCAATTTGCTTTGATTTTATTCTATTTTGGTTTTCGAATTTTTATTTTATTTTCTATTTATTTTATTTTATTATTTTCGGTTACTTTTAATTAAAATAAAAAAATATAATAATAAAATAAAATAATATCCACATCATCTCCCGTTCTCCATCATGGACCTAAGTGGAATTGAGCAGTCCAGAAGGACTCTGGGGTCATATGCTAGCCCCATTACAGCTGCATATGGGAGTAGCATCTGTATACCTCCCATTAAAGCAAGCAGCTTTGAGCTAAATCCTCAACTCATTATCATGGTGCAACAAAATTGCTAGTATTCTGGTCTTCCACAGGAAGAACCTACTGAGTTTTTGGCACAGTTCTTACAAATTGCTGACACAGTACGTGATAAAGAAGTGGATCAGGATGTCTACAGATTGTTACTGTTTCCATTTGCTGTAAAAGATCAAGCTAAGAGGTGGTTGAATAACCAACCCACAGCAAGCATAAAAACATGGAGACAGTTATCAGACAAATTCCTAAATCAATTTTACCCTCCAAAAAGGATGACACAGCTAAGACTGGACATCCAAGGCTTTAAACAAGAGGATAATGAATCCCTTTATAATGCTTGGGAGAGGTATAGAGGTATGCTAAGGAAATGCCCCTCTGAAATGTTTTCAGAGTGGGTACAGTTAGACATCTTCTACCATGGGCTTACAGAAAAAGATCAAATGTCTTTAGACCACTCAGCTGGTGGATCTATACACATGAGGAAGACGATCGAAGAGGCTCAAGAGCTCATAGATACGGTTGCTAGAAATCAACATCTATACTCAAGCAGTGAGTCCTTTATAAAAGAAGAAGCTATGGCAGTAACTACTGATCCTAATCCTCAAGAACAGATTGTTGAACTTAATCAACAATTACTCCTGATGACAAAACAATTAGCAGAGTTTGAAGAGATGCTCCAAGAAACTAAAAATGCTAACCAGAATATGGAAGCACAATTGAATCAGACAAGACAGTAGCTATCTAAACAGATAACAGAAGAATGCCAAGCTGTTAAATTAAGGAGTGGGAAGACATTGAATGTATCAACTCAAAGCAGCAGAAAGCCAAGAAAGGAACAACTGACAGAGGATCACCAAACCACTGCCCAAAATCCCTCTGAGGATAGTAAGAGCCCAGAGAGGAATACTTTTGGCGTTCAAACGCCAGAAAAGGGGGAAAAGTTGGCGTTAAACGCCCATTCCTTGCCCAATTCTGGTGTTCAAACGCCAGAAAAGGATGGAAAGTTGGCGTTAAACGCCCATCCTGCACCCAATCCTGGCGTTCAAACGCCAATGAGGAATCAGACACCTGAGAGTGCTGATAGTAACCCCTCTAAGAAGGCTTCTCCAACCATCTCTGTAGGGAATAAACCTGCAGCAACTAAGGTTGAAGAATATAAAGCCAAGATGCCTTATCCTCAGAAACTCCACCAAGCAAAACAGGATAAACAATTTGCCCGCTTTGCAGACTATCTCAGGACTCTTGAAATAAAGATTCCGTTTGCAGAGGCACTTGAGCAAATACCCTCTTATGCTAAGTTCATGAAAGAGATCTTAAGTCATAAGAAGGATTGGAGAGAAACTGAAAAGGTGTTTCTCACTGAAGAATGCAGTGCAGTCATTCTAAAAAGCTTACCAGAGAAGCTTCAAGATCCACGAAGCTTTATGATACCATGCACATTAGAAGGTGCTTGTACCAAGACAGCCCTATGTGACCTTGGAGCAAGTATCAACCTGATACCTACAACCACTATCAGAAAGCTTGGGTTAACTGAAGAAGTCAAACCAACCCGGATATGTCTCTAACTTGCTGATGGCTCCATTAAATATCCATCAGGCATAATTGAAGACATGATTGTCAAGGTTGGGCCCTTTGCCTTTTCCACTGACTTTGTAGTGCTGGAAATGGAGGAGCACAAGAGTGCAACTCTCATCCTAGGAAGACCTTTCCTAGCAACTGGACGCACTCTTATTGATGTACAAAAAGGGGAAGTGACCCTGAGAGTCAATGAGGATGAGTTCAAGTTGAATGCTGTCAAAGCTATGCAGCATCCAGACACATCAAATAACTGCATGAGTGCTGATGTTATTGACTCTTTGGTGGAAGAGATCAATATGACTAAGAGTCTCGAATTAGAGCTAGAGGACATCTTTAAAGATGTTCAGCCTGATCAGGAGGAACCAGAGGAAATAAAAGAACCTCTGAAAATTCCTTAGGAAGAGGATAAGCCTCCCAAACCTGAGCTCAAACCACTACCACCATCCCTGAAGTATGCATTTCTGGGAGAAGGTGACACTTTTCCAATGATCATAAGCTCTGGTTTAAATTCACAGGAAGAGGAAGCACTAATTCAAGTGCTAAAGACACACAAGACAGCTCTTGGATGGTCCATAAGTGATCTTAAGGGCATTAGCCTAGCAAGATGCATGCACAAGATCCTATTGGAGGATAATGCCAAGCCAGTGGTTCAACCACAAAGGCGGCTAAATCCAGCCATGAACGAGGTAGTGCAGAAAGAGGTCACTAAGTTACTAGAGGTTGGGATTATTTATCCTATTTCTGATAGCTCCTGGGTGAGCCCTGTTCAAGTTGTCCCCAAGAAGGGAGGCATGACAGTGGTTCATAATGAAAAGAATGAATTGGTTCCTATAAGAACAGTTACAGGGTGGCGTATGTGTATTGACTACAGAAGGCTCAATACAGCCACCAGAAAGGATCATTTTCCTTTACCATTCATAGACCAGATGCTAGAAAGACTAGCGGGTCATGATTATTACTGCTTTTTGGATGGCTATTCAGGCTACAATCAAATTGCAGTGGACCCTCAAGATAAAGAGAAAACAGCATTCACCTGCCCTTCTGGCGTATTTGCTTATAGAAGAATGCCTTTTGGTCTATGCAATGCACCTGCAACTTTTCAGAGGTGCATGCTATCCATCTTCTCTGATATGGTAGAGAAGTTCCTGGAAGTCTTTATGGATGACTTCTCAGTATTTGGAGACTCATTCAGCTCCTGTCTTGATCATCTAGCACTTGTCATGAAAAGGTGCCAAGAGACTAACCTAGTCTTAAACTGGGAGAAATGTCACTTTATGGTGACTGAAGGAATTGTCCTTGGGCACAAAATTTCAAGCAAGGGAATAAAGGTGGATCAAGCAAAGGTAGAAGTAATTGAAAAATTACCACCACCTGCCAATGTTAAGGCAATCAGAAGCTTTCTGGGGCATGCAGGATTCTACAGAAGGTTTATAAAGGATTTTTTAAAAATTGCAAAACATCTAAGCAACCTGCTAGCTGCTGACACACCATTTGTGTTTGACACAGAGTGTCTGCAGACGTTTGAGACCCTGAAAGCCAAGCTGGTCACAGCACCAGTCATCTCTGCACCAGACTGGACATTACCATTCGAACTAATGTGTGATGCCAGTGACCATGCTATTAGTACAGTGTTGGGACAGAGGCACAACAAGCTTCTGCACGTCATTTATTATGCTAGCCATGTTCTAAATGATGCACAAAAGAATTACACAACCACAGAAAAAGAGTTACTTGAAGTGGTTTATGCCATTGACAAGTTTAGATCCTATTTAGAAGGATCAAAAGTGATTGTGTACACTGACCATGCTGCTCTTAAATACTTACTCACAAAGCAGGATTCAAAACCCAGGCTCATAAGATGGGTGTTGCTTCTGCAAGAGTGATGAGCGGATAATTTATACGCTTTTTGGCATTGTTTTTAGGTAGTTTTTAGTAAGTTCAAGCTACTTTTAGGGATGTTTTCATTAGTTTTTATGTTAAATTCACATTTCTGGACTTTACTATGAGTTTGTGTGTTTTTCTGTGATTTCAGGTAATTTCTGGCTGAAATTGAGGGACTTGAGCAAAACTCTGAAAAAAGCTGACAAAAGGACTGCTGATGCTGTTAGAATCTGACCTCCATGCACTCGAAATGGATTTTCTGGAGCTACAAAACTCCAATTGGCGCGCTCTTAACGGCGTTGGAAAGTAGACATCTAGAGCTTTCCAGCAATATATAATAGTTCATACTTCATTCGGAAATTGACGACGTAACTTGGCGTTAAACGGCAAGTACATGCTGCTGTCTGGAGTTAAACGCCAGAAAAACGTCATGATCCGGAGTTGAACGCCCAAAACACGTTATAACTCGGAGTTCAACTCCAAGAGAAGCCTCAGCTCGTGGATAGATCAAGCTCAGCCCAAGCATACACCAAGTGGGCCCCGGAAGTGGATTTATGCATCAATTACTTACTCATGTAAACCCTAGTAGCTAATCTAGTATAAATAGGATAAGTTACTATTGTATTAGGGATCTTTTGACAGTTTAATCTTCTGACTTTGTAGTCTTTGATCATTCGGTCTTTTGATCACTCAGGGGGCTGGCCATTCGGCCATGCCTGAACCTTTTACTTATGTATTTTCAACAGTGGAGTTTCTGCACACCATAGATTAAGGGTGTGGAGCTCTGCTGTACCTCAAGTTTCAATACAATTATTATTACTTTCTATTCGATTCTCTTTTATTCTTATTCCAAGATATACGTTATACTTAACTTTGATAAATGTGATGATCCGTGACACTCATCATCATTCTCACCTATGAACGTACGTGACTGACAATCACTTCCGTTCTACTTTAGACCGGGCGCGTATCTCTTAGATTTCCCAACAGAATCTTCGTGGTATAAGCTAGATAGATGGCGGCATTCATGAGGATCCGAAAAGTCTAAACCTTGTCTATGGTATTCCGAGTAGGATTCTGGGATTGGATGACTGTGACGAGCTTCAAACTCCTGAAGGCTGGGCGTGATGACAAGCGCAAAAGAATCAATGGATTCTATTCCAACCTGATTGAGAACCGACAGATGATTAGCCGTGCTGTGACAGAGCATAGGAACGTTTTCACTGAGAGGATGGGATGTAGCCATTGACAACGGTGATGCCCTACATACAGCTTGCCATGGAAAGGAATAGGAAGGATTGGATGAATGTAATAAGAAAATAGAGATACGA